>NC_088113.1:16429904-16730726 GCF_036370855.1 Dromaius novaehollandiae
GCAGGAATGCTTGCAGAAATTTTCCACCCGGGACTACATAATGGAGCCGTCTATATTTAACACGCTGAAGAGGTGGGTGCAGCCTGCTGTTATCACTTGCTGCCTGTAGAAGTGTGTGAAAAAGGATAAATTATGCTATTATTTTCCCTTTTGAGGTCAACTGTTTGTTTTAATATAATAATAACTTTTCAGATAATTCCATTCTGATCCTTTCATCAGGTATTTCCAGGCAGGAGGTTCTCCAGAGAATGTGATCCAGCTCCTGTCTGAAAACTATACTGCCGTGGCACAGACCGTGAATCTGCTGGCAGAGTGGCTCATTCAGACAGGTATGACAGGTGATATGGGACTGTATTGTGGCTGTATTCCTTCGTCAGAAACGCCTGAATTGGTGGCACATTTGATCATATTCAGAAAGTGGATTGTACGAAAGCTGTCGCCTATATATGACTAAACTCCTTTATATTATGAAAAAGTCTTCAGACTACGTATTGCAGTTTCTTCCTGTTGTTGTGTAAGACATCATTTCTGTTCAGAGAAAAAGTGTATAATCTGGTGAGAAACATTTTTTAAATGTCCACAAACTGTATTATAAAGGGTAATATAGTAGAAGCAACTGTATCCACTATAGTTTCTGGGGGATTTTTCCCCTTCTTTTTCCTTTCATACATAAGGACAGGGGTACTGCCTGTAGATCGTGTAGCAGTAGTTGATGTTTTATAATAGCGTGGTGTAATTAATGTTGAAAAAATAATTACCGTTATTAGTTACCATTTCCTTTCAGTGGAGCAGTGGTTAGATGAACAGTTCTCATACAGATGCTACACTCTTGAGGCAAGAATTCTGTATCACCAGTCTGGTTATAAGTTCTACAGTTGTGTCTCGCAAGACAAGTTCAGCGTTATTTTGTGATGCCATTGTCCCTTAGCTAGCATAAATGTTTTTTGTAGAAATTGTCAGAAATGTTATGCTCTGATTTCAGAAATGTAAAACTATGTAATAGTTCTTTGTACAGCATTTTGAAGTATATGTCCTGCCTGTTGATATCCAATATATTAAAAAACAGGTGGACTTTGGTCCGTGGTAAGGTGGGTTTGTGCTCTGATCGTGGTAATCCCTTTGTTTGTAAGGTAATAATCACATTTCATTATCATGCCTAGTAAATGTCTTGTGAGATGACTGGCATTGCTGTTTACATGACTAATGAAGAGAGCTGGAGAAAGGGACTAGTGTAACCTGCCTATGATCCCAAACCCAGTTAATAGGACGTGTATTAACACACATAATAATTTATGAAAAAAGATTGAGAATCTCTAAATCTGTGCATGTCTGTCAGCATGGCTTAGTAGTACTTCTTCAGGACTGAATGCTTTTCTCTTTTGCTTTCTGCATGCTGATAAATTTCTGAGTACTTCTGCTCTCTTTCCCTAACAGATCATTGTGGGAGAATTTAAGATGTTGCTGCTATGTTTGATTGGATCGCATCTGCTGACTTTTGTTCCTCCTGTACAGGTGTCGAGCCAGTGCAAGTTCAGGAGACTGTAGAAAACCATTTAAAGAGCTTACTTATCAAGCATTTTGATCCTCGGAAAGCAGATTCCATCTTTACAGAGGAAGGAGAGGTGTGCATGGAATCCATGTTGCTGTCTTTACATGAGTGGATCCTGTATAGATTCCTTCTTCTGATGGAGTAGTAGATGGTGGGGGAAAGGAAACTCTATCTTCAAAGTTCCTTAGTTGTGAAAGCAGTTGTTTCTTAAAATCAGCTATATTTCATTGGAGTTCTCAGAGGCTACTTAAATTCTGATTAGTTTACCTTATATTAAAGGTCTGTATAGCAACTTAGAGGACTCCTGAAAGGTAGAAATCTTACTTGAAATTATCCTGACAACTAGATATTCTTACCTCCCCCTTGTCTCTAATTTTTTTCAGACTCCAGCCTGGCTTGAGCAAATGATAGCACATACTACGTGGAGAGATCTCTTTTACAAGTTGGCAGAAGCACATCCAGACTGCTTAATGCTTAATTTTACTGTGAAGGTAGTACATTCAAGTCTAATAAATGGAGTATACTGCTTCCTAATTCTTCTGGCATTAAATATCAGCTGTAGCCTTGCCTGTATGTTTTATGTGTTCCTGTTAACACTGCTTATTGAGATGTCAGAACAATACAAGAACATAACTATGGGAGAAATTATGTTACAAGTTGTGAGTAGTAAATGTAGTTTTGCAGTTTGAAATGCTCCTTTTGGAGATTTTTGGAGATGATTCTTTTTTTTTTTTTTTTCTTTGATCTGTATTTGAAAACTTTGGGTTATCTATTTAAATTCTAAATTATATGTTTAGGGCATCTGTATTGTGAGGTTACTTTCAAGTAAGCCTTTGTTCTCATTAAACAATGAAACTGAAAAATGGTGTGCTATTTAAGAAAAGAATAGTGAGAATGTCTTTGTCTATAGATTTCATTGTATTGCCTTGTAATTCTTGTTCTGTTTTTGAAGATCATTGACAGTGGAGAAAGACTTAAGTCTTGGATACTTCTCTTAAAAATTATGTATAGGGTTATTTGAATTGCCTTACTTTTGTGTTATGAGCACAGATTTATCTTGCAAATGCTATGAAATAGTTTACTAGTTATGTTTCTTACAGATTTTTTTCCCCAAATAATGTTATTCTCCTGGGCTTTCTGTGTGTATGTACACAAAAGCATATTACTATATGTTATATTACATATGTGTATGCAAAAACACACATGCACATGTATATGTGTCTACATATATATGAATAGAAAAGACAGACTAATTGTTAAGCTTGCCTTGTGTATGTTGTCAGCATACATAAAGTAAATGCGCATTTAATTTCATGTAAGGAGGTGAGACTCTTAAATGGGAGGCTTCATTCATGTCAGTAGTTCTTGTTCCTTATGTGAACCTCTCATTTCTAACAATTCATTGCTTAGTTCTGTATGTTTGTCTAACAGGGAAAGAAAATGTGCTATCTAATGATATACCCAGTATATCTTCCTGTGTTCTGAAATATTTCTATATAATAATGGTTTACTTGGTTTTGGTTATATCTCTATTGGTTTCCATTTCTGTAGTCTAAAAGATGTATGTGTATATAGAGAATAATCTTATGTTCTGTGTGTTCTTCCAGACTTCTTAGGGTATGTGAAATATAAACTTAAATAATGTATTCTGTGATTGTTCTTGTTATAGCTTATATCTGATGCTGGATATCAAGGGGAAATAACCAGCGTTTCAACAGCATGTCAGCAGCTGGAAGTTTTTTCTAGAGTCTTGCGTACATCTCTGGCAACAATTTTAGATGGAGGAGAAGAAAACCTTGAGAAAAACCTCCCTGAGTTTGCTGTAAGTACTTTGTTCCTTTTCATGTGGAAAAAATATTTTTCTTTCCAGATAGGATATACAAATTTTTGCATGACTGTGGAAAATCTTGAAATCCTATGAAATGTTACAAAATATTATGAAGAAAAGGTATATCTGTGTTCAAAACCAGGAATTTTTGCCACTTGATTATTCAGTCACCAAGAATTTTTTGGACTGCTTAATTGACACTTCCTTATATTTATTAATTGGATTGTATGGAGACAAAGTAAATCTCTCTTCTTTCATATTTAATGCAGTATCTAAAGATCAGTCTAGTCAATCCTCTGGCAATTTAAAATACTGTTTTCATCCATGTCAGTGATGTGAAAATTGCCATCTGAATCAATACAGTATGTGTTCTTTTTTGTGAAATAGTGTAATGAGTTTTGGATGGCATTCTACTTGGCTTGCTTCTTAAATATTGTAGAGAAAGTGCTGAACAACAAGTAGGCTAGAACTCCCTCTCAACTCTGGCATCTAAAAACCAGAAGTTCTGGATTTAATATTTTGTTCTTGCATGGTGTCAATGCATAGTGATACTATGTTTTTTTTCTCTACTTTCTTAGCGGCTGTTATTTTCGCTTTGTAGTAGTACGTTTCAATGTAATCTTTGCTATTAAGGCAAAGTTATCGTAGAAGAATACTAGCATATTTCTCATGGACTGGTAAGATTTTGATGTGTGCATTCACAGAAGATGGTGTGCCATGGAGAACACACATATCTCTTTGCTCAATCTATGATGTCCATATTAGCCCAAGAAGAGCAAGGAGGGTCAGCTGTCAGACGGATTGCTCAGGAGGTTCAACGATATGCTCATGAGAAGTAAGTGCTTGCTATGTTTATTGGTGAAATATAAGTCACTGTAATTTGAACTGTTGTCTTTTGCGCATCCTTGATTACTCTATACCAGCAAAAGGAGAATTTTTAGCTTTTCGTAAATTCTGTGGTAGAATGAAATCATTTGCAACAGAGCAGTTTTTGCTGTAGGCCATAATCCTTAAAGCAACTGAAAGGTTCAATATCCTGTACTGGGAGACCTGAAATAGCAAGAACAAAGAACTGAAGAAAGTTTCTATCTAAAGTTTCTAAAATGTATATATTCTTTGCACATTATACTTAGAAATACGGGCGTATTTCTGTGATTGTCCAGGGTAATGGGTTCTGTCTTAAGGCATAACACGTCATGCAATGTGCCTTATTGACTTAGTAAGGCTAAAACTAACGTGTCTGAATTAAGAAAATAAGTTCTTATGTATGTTTATGTTCTTTATCAAGAGGCCATGATGCTAGTCAGATCACTTTGGCATTGGGTACTGCTGCCTCCTATCCTCGAGCGTGTCAAGCACTTGGTGCAATGTTGTCCAAGGGAGCTCTGAATCCAGCAGATATCACTGTCCTATTCAAAATGTTTACAAGCATGGACC
This sequence comes from Dromaius novaehollandiae, assembly GCF_036370855.1. Taxonomy (NCBI): domain Eukaryota; kingdom Metazoa; phylum Chordata; class Aves; order Casuariiformes; family Dromaiidae; genus Dromaius; species Dromaius novaehollandiae. The sequence continues at coordinate 16,434,719 of NC_088113.1, forward strand.
CGCCTCCAGTAGAACTGGTTAGTAGTATCTCTTTATCAGCCCTGAAACTTATTTCTGTAATAGCATAATAGGACCTCAGGTTTTTGAGTCCTGCTATGTGTTGTGTCAACACAAAATAGAAGTTAGCGCTCAGATTCATCCGTACGTAGCTTTAAGTGATGTATAAATGTGAACATACTATTTGTATTCTTTTTGCATTAGTTGCTTAATTGATTTTTTTTTTCCCCCACTCCAAGTTTTTTTACATATAATTACTTAATTTAAAGACGCTCCTATTAGGAGATAGAGGTGGAAAGGAGCTAATTAACTTACTTACTTTAAAAGATGATTACCTTGATTTTGCAGTTTATTGTAAGTAGGGGTAGATTATGTGTTTCAGACTTCACTGCCTTGCTCCAACATGAGTTCTGGTAATAAATGGTAGAATTTAAATACATAAGTAATGTAGTCTGTCTGTACCTCTTACCTTTCCCTTGTTAATGTCAAAAAATTTGGGCCTCTTTAGAAAACTATCTAATATATTCCTAAGGGGAAAATTTGTTGTTAATGTCTTATTCTATGCAAGGTACATCAGATGCAAAAATCATATTTTTAGTCATTTCTCATAATTCTCAGGCTCTCGTAAACCATTCTTTTCCTTCACAGATTCGAGTACCTGCCTTTCTGGACCTCTTCATGCAGTCATTGTTTAAGCCAGGCGCTAAGATCAATCAGGACCACAAACATAAATATATTCACATACTGGCATATGCAGCTAGCGTAGTAGAGACGTGGAAAAAGGTAATGTTCGGTTCTGTGAATAATATGTTCTTTTTAACTACAGCGATCTAACTGTGCTGAAGAATGTATATTGGTTATGAAGTTTCTTAGTTTAAAATGATGTACTCACTTTGGTTTATTTTAACGAGAGATGCTTTCAGCTTCAACTGAAATAGCTGGAAGTGTCAATCCTGAATACTTCTGAAGATCAAATCATACTATGAAAGTTAGAGTGCGCTGGATATTTTTGTCATCTTTCTGTCCTCCAACCTCCCCAAAAGGTTATCAGTAGCAGTTCTGTCCTGTGCTATTAGAACTGTATGTGCTTTTCAGAGGAAGATAAATTGAATTCTATAAACTAAAATAGTTAAAGTAATTCTTAGGGAATTAGATAAGGGAAATGTCCTTACACTTCAACTCGTTGATACTTAGTTCTAAAACTTGCATATGAGCCTGCATTTTAAGAAATGTGATGCGATTTTAGTCCTATAGCAAGTAACAATTCCTCTCCTTAAGTAGCCAAGGATATCCTGTTTATTCATGCCTCTTGCACTCAAACGTCTTTTTTTTCAGAATAAGAGAGTCAGCATAAACAAAGATGAACTCAAATCAACTTCAAAAGCCATTGAAACTGTTCACAACTTATGTTGTAATGAGAACAAAGGTGCATCAGAGCTGGTTGCAGAACTGAGCACTCTCTATCAGTGCATCAGGTGAGAGAAACACTGGTCCCAAGCTGCTTGTTGTCAGGAAAGTATTAAGAAGGGAGGTGGTGTTAAAGGGAAGTCTTTTTGCAGGGAACTCTACGAGAAAATCCTTGTTGTAGAATGGGTGAAAATGTGGTCTGAAAGTAGCTTTCAAAATTGTACATTTGACTTCTTGGAATCTCTCCCATGAGTATGTCAGCTCTGGCTTCCACTAACAGCTTCCCTTCTTGTGCCACAGAGCATGCTTTTTTCTGCCATTGGAAAAAGATGACAGAGCACTTTTCCTCCCTCAGTAAGCTTTCTTAGCAATAGATTTGTCCTTTTTCTTCCTCTAAGAAGTATGAAATAGCAGATGTTGAATAAACTGGCTAGAAATACATTAGGCATAAACATTGGAGCATTCAGGAATCTCATTGCCTGCTTTTTGCATTTTCTGCTGAGTGAGAGAGTATCCTTGTAGAAAGAATATTCTTCCAGCCTATCTTCTTTTTTTTCTTCCTGATGAAGACTACTCTGGAGGTGCTGGCAAGCTTTTCAAGCATAACATAAATTAAATTATAAAACTCTCAGCAATCATCAGGATATACTGAAAGATGATGTTTAAAATTTACTGTGCCCTTCCTGGATACTCTATACTGAAACGGTCTCTTCTTTCATAGGTTTCCAGTGGTGGCAATGGGTGTGTTAAAGTGGGTGGACTGGACAGTGTCAGAACCACGATATTTTCAGCTGCAGACTGATCACACTCCAGTGCATCTGGCATTACTGGATGAGGTAAGAGCATACAGAAAATCCTGCTGGAGAGCAAGAACAGGTTTTTATGCTTGTACCTGAATTACATCCAGTTCACTGAATGCTTGTCATTCGCTGTAATTCAGTAAACACACAGAGATGAATCTGTTTCAGTCCAGAGTTAGTTATTTGGTTTTGCCAGCTCAGCAATATTTACACTAGAAAAACTTAGGCATCAAAGAAGGCAGTGATAGAATATTTTTCTTTAAAAATAAAAAATATCCATGTCTGGCACTGAACATCAGTGTAAGCTTGTCTAATAAAGAGTGAATACATTGGTTCTTAAATTGAAGTTCTGATATTCTTACTCTCCCATCTTGTCTGCAGATCAGTACATGCCATCAGCTGCTTCATCCCCAAGTTCTGCAGCTTCTTGTCAAGCTCTTTGAAACAGAACATTCTCAGCTTGATGTAATGGAACAGGTGATTCTCAAAGGATTCAGTGTTTGTGTTCCTTCCTACTAGTTACTCTCACTGAGGATAACTGCTTTTGCTGTCACAGCAGTTTTAGAGTTTAATTTAGAAATGCTGTCATTTAAAAGAAGCAGCGTGATAGATACTGAATCAATAAGGATGACCAATATTGAAAGAGAGTTGTAATTTATGTTTGTTTCCCTTCTCTCCCCCCCCCCCCCCTTCCCCTTTTTTAGCTGGAATTGAAGAAAACTCTCTTGGATAGAATGGTGCACTTACTCAGTCGAGGATACGTCCTGCCTGTCGTCAGCTATATCCGCAAATGCCTGGAGAAACTAGATACAGATATTTCTCTCATCAGATACTTTGTTACAGAGGTTAGCAGCCAAATTTTTGTTAACTAGTATACAGAAATAAACTTTAATATCAGTTATATCTGTTTGGATATTAAGTCAGCTAATCTCAGATTAAGATATATTTCAAGATATGAGATCAGATTTTGAGCAATGTATATAATACTGGTATTCACAAGGACATGACTTGATCATGCTGGATCCTGACTTCTGGAAGTATTAAGATACTGGGTGTAGAATACCACAAAGATAGATACAGAATTGATTACTTAGAGAGCAGGAGCTCTTAAAAGAAAAGTGCAACTACTTATATGCCTCCAAAAAGAATATTGTGAATTAGATTGTCCCCACCACCTATCCAATGGGAAGAATAATCCAGCTTTGTCTGCTATTTCAGGTGCTGGATGTGATTGCTCCTCCATACACCTCAGACTTCGTACAGCTTTTTCTTCCAATCTTGGAGAATGAAAGTATTGCAGGTACTATTAAAACAGAAGGTGAACATGATCCTGTCACTGAGTTTATAGGTAAGTCATGATTTTTCTGTTGCGTACCCACTTCCTTATGCATTTGTTACAATTTGCAAATAATGTTTAGGAGAAGGATTGCTAAAAATAGGGATGCCTGGCAGATGTTTTCACGGATTTGTTCCCCTTTCTTTTAGGGAACTATGTTTAGCAACTTTTCTTTAGTCAAGAATGTCTGGGTAGTAGGGAGGAGCTTTGAGAGTAGTGGTTTTGAAGAACTTGCACTGTAGTAAGAAAAGTAAAGAAAGGAGGTACTCTTTCATAATGCACTCCTACCTGAGAACAAAAAGACATGTCTAATGCCTAAAATCCTAATTAGTTATATAATGCAGAAATCCAGATGCAAACAAGTAAACTGGGGTGAAATACTGAACACTTTCTGTCCTTTTTTTTCTTTTAAGCTCACTGCAAATCTAACTTTATTATGATGAACTAAGCAGTGGAAAAATCAAGAATGCAGAGCACGTGACTGCTACCTTGCCACGCTCTCCACCAGTAAGGTTCTATAACTGGGCAACAGCAAAAAAAAAAAAAAAAAAAAAAAAAAAACCAAAAAAACCCACACCAAGGAAGAAAGGGCTAAAGGGCATTTAATTCATTTGCAGGGTGACCTTGAGCTTTACATCAGGAGGACTCACAATGTACTTTGGAAAAATGGAATAATAGTTCAGGATCTTCTGTTGTTACATAAATCAGTATAAATCTAAATATTCTGAAATGGGTAGCAGAAGAGAATTAGATTCATTTCAAAGAATGTTATTTTTGGTTAGACATAGACTTTTTTCCCACTGATTTTGTGTAATACACAAAACCTTAAGAATGGAAAATAGTTCTTACTAAAATCATTTTGCAGATAGTTCACAGAAGACTAAGTCTTGAATGCTCTAGGCTTTGATCTTGAGAGTTGCATAAAGGAGTTTGTGTGATTAGCTCTGTGATGTGGAGAATCCAGAATGCCTCTTTTTCACTGTTGCATTACATTAGAATTCTAAATATCTTATATATTTGCTGTTATGAAGAAACATGTTTTGTGTAACAACCAAGATCAGTTCTGTGTTAACAGATGAATCCTGTGTGAGTGTGATACCTTTCAGAATCTTTTTTTTGTTTGTTTGTTTATTTGTTTGTTTTGTTAAATAGATGCACCAAATATTACTGGTAAGTTTCATTACCATGTCAGAATTCTATTATTGTCCAAAACTATGTATGCAAAAAATACATTACTTGATGTGGCTTGTCTTTATATTTCTCTATTCTACCCTGGTTGATGCTAAACAGTGGGGAATATGCCCTTGATCATGATCTACTTTTAAATAAAGGCTTTTTCTTTACCAGAGCTTTTTTTTTGAAGTTGCAAAGACCACTATTTTTGTTAGGCTAGATTTCTCTTTGTATATGTAAATACTGTTTGTATAAAAGGAAAGAGCATAGAGAAACACATTGTGTTTTTCTAAGCACATCTGTTTTTCTAAACAACCTCCTTTCTAAAAGAGGAAAAGTGCACTTAATGTCATATTCCTTATAAAGTCCAACTCAATGTAAGCTTATAAACAAAACTGTCTTGCTTTTTTTTCTATTGTCAGTGATTCACGAACGTGAACTCTTTAAGCTACTGTGCTAACTATTGAGACAGCAGTCAAGTACAAGGGCTTTTACTCCTTTTTAAAAGGACTGCATCTTCCTTTCCATCAGCCAATCTCTCTCATGCTCCACCATGATTGAGCTTTCTGTAGTAACACTTTGTGGTGCTCTTTTGAAACAAAACACTTCTGCTTTCCTCTGTGTTCAAGCTTGGTGTGGTTTACTTTCAAGACTTGAGTTCCTCAGCACTCTTTCTTGTGGGTCATTACAGCTAGTTAATGTATCAGTAATATTAAGATCCTTTTGCTCCCCTGTTCAAAGTCATGCTGAACGGGACTTCAGTAGAGCAGGGACTGCAGCTTGGAAGAATTCATCATTGGTACTTTAGAGGTATTGGGCTAGGGTAGGGCAAACTTGAGGAGAAAGAGGGAACTAAACAACACAATTTTGGGGATTCTCAACTGAAATTCTATCTTTTACCTAAACATCTATTTTAGCTTGCTCTTTGATGCTGGAGAGGTGAATGGTGGATGGGATAGAGAACATGGAACAATTAGAGCATGAGTGTCATAGGAAGTCAAAGCATTAGGTCCAAGTCAACTGCAAAAAACAGGATTCAAAGTCTTCTAGCCTACCAGAATGTGGCCTAACCTCAAGTATAAAACACATTCTCTTTGTAACAAGAGAACTGTTCTGTTTCATATCCAAATAGTTAGAATCAGGAACAGAACACAGCACAACCACTGCAGCTTCATCCTGGACACTGGAAGTCTTATTCTTTTATGGATCTTCACCACTTACCTTTGAGGGTAATAAGCCAACTTCTCTCAAATTCACAGATAAAAGCATGATAAATTGCAGAGATTGGAAGGCAGCAAGAGAGTCAGTTTTGGGCAAGGTCTGTTTTTTCCCTGCTCTGCACCCCTAAAAAGCTTTAAGTTAAAAATTTGAGGCATAATTCACAGGTTGGTTCAAATTACAGTAGTTACTGCAGATCAAAGTTTAAAAGTAGTGTTTTACAATATCCAGACATCTCTTCTTTCCTTGCTTGTTGGACTTCAACTCAATATTGACACTTATCTTTTGCATTTGTCTTCAGTTCAGGTAGAAGTAATGTAATTTCATTTGAATTACTGTGTCTGAGATGCACAATAGTTGCTGGGTAGACTATGTTGTACACCAGCCCTTCCACAAGATAAAGTCAAGTAAAAGGAGTGCAATTCTGGCTAAGCTTTAGATGGCTACTGTGCCACATGAGGCTGCATGTTAGGTACCAGCAACAGTAAAAGACAACGGAAAGTGCCTGTTTACAAGCTCTTAAAATCCACATACAATCATTTAGAATTAAAATGTCAGTTTATTAGATGTGATTAACAATGCCAGTTAATGACACTTGTTATAGCACTGATTGTCACTTAGTAATTGGCTCAGGCTTAAGCAAGAGAACTTGCTACCTTTCCTCATATTAGCTAGTATGAAGAGAGCTCTGATGGCAGACATAATTTATACTTTGCCCTGTAGGAGAAAAATAGCATAGCCAATCAAGAATTAAAGCAAAGAGTGGTGAATAACTCCTCAGTAAGTGTTCCTTTAAAAACTTTTGATCAAAGTTGTTCCTGTTACATCACTTCTAGTTGAGTAAAAGTGACTGCATTATACAAGACTAGCAACAATACTGTGTGTCACCAGGAGGCCAAGGAACCAACATAGAATTTAGTTTTTGAATATATTATGTCCAGACATAGCTTTGCTTTTTTCATCTACAGCATAGTGTGATATTTCCTTGGTATTGTCATACTTTGAGAGTTTAGTGTAAGCTCTAGACAAAAGTATTAAAGGAGTTCATTTTTCTTACCTAGTACATCTACATAATTTGTATTAAAAAAATATATACACAGATTTATCTGTACAGTTTCTGTGAGTAAGTTGACATGGTTTAAATATTGTGCTTCAAGACAGACAGATTTTCATGGATAATTGCTTGAACTTTTTTTTTTTTTTTAAAGTTACCTAAAAGCAGCTGGCAGGTGGTGTTGGATCTGAATGTATTTAACTTCCAAGATACTGTGTGTTGCTACCTGGGCTAATGTTGCAGAATTGCCTAGTTATGCTGAACTATGAAAGAGTTTTCAGACTATTCTTTAAACAAAAAGATTGTGGTGGGAAGCTTTCAAACCAAGTAGTTCCTAAACAGGAAGATGCTCAATGCAGAATCAAGGAAGTACAGCATCTCCATATGCACAGTCCTCTTCAACAGCGAGATTGTACTCTGCTCCTCTTCCACCTTTGTATGCGCTTGTCACAATTCTCAGCCACCCCCTTTCACCCTGCAAAGGATTAATTTGCTTTACTATAAGCATAGACATTGTGAATTAGAAAACATAAGGTAACTATAGAAAATGTGTGCTATTGCATCTGATCTTTCTGCCAAATATGGATGATAAGTCAATCAAGGAATTCACTCAAAAGATGAAGTGCAATACTGAGTTCACAGGACAGCCTTGTTTGAAAGGGCAGTTTGCTTTGGTGAATTTAACATCCCCTCCCTCTATTCCAGGTACATGACTTGATTTTTGCCTGTAACTAACAGCAATTTACAGCTGCCTGTAACAGGAGCTGCATGTCCACAGGACAGCATTTGTAATTGAGTTGACATTAGCCAAGTGACTTTGGCTGAGTAGCCCTGTCTTAAGCTTAGTCAGGTTTCATTTTGTAATTGCTAGTTTTTTTCCAAGAAAAAGCCTTACTTTTCCTATCCACAGGCTACTTTGCAGTTTCCTGTTTGCAAGAAAAAAGAAATCTACACATTTTCTTTGAAGTCATTTTGCAAGCATGTTTCTTCCATTCTTTCCTTACCCAGGGTTCACCCCATGAGTTGCGAACAATCCAGTATTCTGTTCCATTTTCCACACCCCAACCAGCCACAGACACTATGTGATTCACCATGGGTGAGGGGTTGTACTCAGTATAAAGTCCTCCAGTGTAAGCATCCAACTTTTCAGTAGCCATTATACCACAGCTGTAATAAAACAGAGCAAGCATCTTTATACAGGGGGTCAAGGGGGAGCCTGGCTAAAAAGTAACAATTTTTTTCTTGCATTTTCACTTCAGTTAGCGTAACTACAAACAAGCTAAAATCTCCATATTAGCACACAGCACCTAACATCTGCCAGAGTAGAGAAGTACAGCTCAGTCATGAGACCAAGTTTCAAATATTTAAATTGAAATACTAGCAATATATTTCTTAACTTTTTTTTTTTTCTTTTTACCTAATTGGTCCATTAGTGTAGATTTCTGCCATCATTTTTTCCCTTCCGCTGACAGAGCCGTAGTCAGCAACTTTCCAGAGAGTGTAGTTCTGTATCACATGGCATTCTCCAAAGGTAACACAAGTTCCACACTGGTTAAACTTCTTGCATTCTACAAAGTAAAAGTGAGATTCTCAGCACAAGAGAATGCTTTTCTTTAATTGAATTAATAGTACTGCAGAGCTTTTTAAAAAAAAAAAGTCATTTGAGGCAGATATTCATAACTTAAGAATAATTACAAATATATATCTTCTCCAGTGAACTATACAATCAAAAGTTATTATTCCTTACTTCATAGGCACAAGTGCCTTGATGAAGAAATAATTCAAATTTGCTTCTCTATAAACTATTCCAGTTACACATGAACATACAAAGGTTACGTTTCTGCTTTGTTTAGCTTGAGGTGATGCTTTTGAATATTTCAGTACATCTGAGATTGTATATCACAGACATAAGAGATTAAATTTCAGCAACTTAGCTGGTGCAAGCCTGTTCAGACATGATTTAATGTTATGCTGTCTAGAGTAAAAAAAGAAAACAGACACACAGAGGCCTGTAAGGAAACCTGTTCTGTCAGTCAAACAACAGGTATTACACTGAAAGGCAGGAGCCAGGAAATTCAAAACCCAAGGAATTATTACTTCTCTACATTATGATCTGGCAAACCTGGGCTGAAGCCCTACAGCAAAGCAAGTAGGTATCATACTTTGATCCTTCGCTTGGTAGTTGTTACAGGTCTCATCTGGAATGCCGTGGTCATGGGCATACATCCAAACACCCGTGTGGTCTCCACCTTCACAGGACCCTGCATCAGCACAATCAATAACATTCTGGACAGAGAGGTAGGCAGAAGGCCATGCACCTTTCCTCTTTATGTTTATTCGATCTGTAACAATAAGCAATTGGGGCTTGTTAGTTTAAATATCTGGGCTGTTACTCATAGCAACTAGTGTTAAAACTATCTCCTTGATTACTCCTGTAACTTTGCAGGTGACAGTATTTGTGGCTGCAAATGCCTCTAATACAGATGGTGAGGCACACACCATGACTTAACTCAAGTGTGCAGCTGATAGTGTTGTGGGTTTCCATGAGAAGATTTTTCCACTAAAAACTCAGCAGAAATGTGCAGTTGAATAAGATCCATTTAAACCCTTCAAGTGCCCTAGTGCTTTTTTTGATTCAAGCCATGACTTTTGAAAACTTCCCAATCTGTTTACTAGGCTTGAAAGAAAAGAGGTTTCAAATACACATCAGGAAACCAGCTCTCGCTATCCTGTTTTACAGGAGTAGAGGGTTCTGTATAAAGTCAGCAGCAGGCCCATGCAGACCAGCTCTCTATTTCTGAGAGAGAATCTTTGCAAGCTTTAAGCAAGGAGAAACTTTCAGAAGTATTATCCATACTGTTACGTAAACATACCACAGTTATCCTGCCATCTCAGACAAATTTCATCATACAGCTGCCTTATTTTGTCTGAAACACTAATAGTTTGGCAAAAGAGCTTCATAATTGGTATTTATATGCTGCTTCTCACACTGCAGTAACAGCCTTAACCAATGCCACTGGAGTACTTTTAATCTTGTTAGTACTAGTGACATTCAGCTGTACTTGATAGAACACTGGGAGAGTGCTCCATATGAATTAACTGGGCATTATCCTGGTCTAGTCTTTCAGCAATAAGGAAAAGGAAGAATGGATGCTCTAGCTATTCCTTGCAGATAAGAAAAAACACCAATTTTTTAACTCAAACTTATATACTTAAAATACATATACATACACACATACATGCAACCTTTTAAATTTTAACTAAAGCTAGATAAAACTTAGAAAGTTCTTAAGTATGTATCTGTCTGGTACTCATTACATCATGGTGGGCTTCATATGTCTGTACTGTTGTATTGCTTAAGAATGGATCCTTCATGAGTCCTGTTGTCTCCTCACGCACACTTGTAAGGTCTTGTCCCCTTCACCATTTCCTCCATTCCTCCTTCGCACTTAATCCTTTTAACCACCTCCCTATTCAAATAGTAATTCTGCAGGATGTTACTGAACCAAAGCAGTTACATGCAAATCATTGTGTATTTTCTCTAGAAAAAATGCCTTTCAACTGAAACAAACTTCTACTTCCTTTTTCCAAAAAAAGGACAAATAGTAAACCATCTGCTGAAGTTTGCCAGTATACTCTGGTAGTCAGTTCTTTTGAATAACAGGGCCCTGCAAGCTAATGCCACGAGAAGCAGCTCCTTTCATTTCCCCATATTCCATGTGTCACTCAAGCTGCAGAGCAGAAGGCATCCCTTGCTGCTTTAGACATGGCGCAGCAGAATGAGGTACCAGCAAAGGGAAGGAAACATGCTGAGTGTCTCTCTGCCCCTGCCATGACAACCCCTCCAAGAGGGGCAGAAACCCCAGTTCTTACTCCTGGCCCTTAATAGTATATAAATATTAGTAATAAATATGTTCGTTCTGCAAAAAGCTGTTCAAATGCTCCAGTATCCCCCCCCCTTACCTAATATTGAGAGGGTGGAGATAGCCTTACTCTGCTTGCTTCTTCTGTTGTAACCAAAGCTCCTTGCCTTGAGCTGCCAGATTGGGAATTACCACCATTCCTGCAGTCTCAGTCTCTCAGTCTCAACCTTTACCATGTTAGCACAGTTTGCACTTTGCACCTCTTCTTCCTATCTTTGTAAGCTGAAAACACACTTCCTTTGCTTACCGAAAGCTATAAATCACTGGGGGCGCCTGCTGAGGAGCTGGCGGCGGGCTCCCCGCCCGGCCTACCTGCGAGAGCGCTGGTGCTGCCGTGGGCCCAGCAGGAGCCGCAGTACTGGGGGATGTGCTGGTTCCGCGTGGTACTGACATAGTTCACTCCGTCCACGTTCCTCCAGTCCCAGCTTTCGGGCAGCTTGGAGATGTCCAGGTACTCGTGAGGCCGGGGGTAGGTTCTGTAGCGAGACAAAAAGGAGAACTAGCGCCCTTTTTGCCGATTCCTGCGTTTTGGGGCAAACAAGAAGAGTTAGGAGAAACAAGAATCCCCGGAGTTTCGTAATGACGCGTGCGAGTGGCCGGCAGCAGCGCGGGCCACGTGACGCGGGGCAGCGTGACCGAGCCCTTCTGCCTCGGGGCGAGCGCTGCCGGGGCCGCACGTCCCCTTCCCCCCCGCGAGCCCCCCGGGCCGGCGCCGCGGGACCAATCGTCCCTTTCTCCCCTCTCCCGGGCCCCGAGACCCCCCCCGCGCCCGGGGCCCCAGCCGGCTCCTCGCCCTTCCGCCGGGCCCCAGGGCCCCCCCTCCGCGGTGGGGGAGGGTGAAGCGACCTCACCTCAGCCCGGCAGCCTGGCGCCGCGCCGGCTTGTAGCAGTGCTGCCCTTCCCTGAAGTGGAGGCCGGCCTCGGCGGGCGGGCAGGGCCAGAGGCAGCCGCAGAGCAGCAGCGGCAGGAGGGCCGGGAGGCGTCGGGGCAGCCCGGCCATGCTGAAACGAGCCGGCGGCAGCACTACCCTCCACAGCGCGGCCCCGGCGCCGGCATTTAAGGGCGGGCGGGGCGGGGCGGGTGCGCGGCCGCCTCCCGCCCCGAGGCACCGAGGCTCCCGCGCGGCCGCGGCGCCGTTGCGCAGCGCCGAGGGCTGCGGCGCCTCGTGCCGCCACACGCGGGCGCCCGCGGGGCCCTGCGGCTCCCTCCTCATCCCCCTTGGCTCCCCCCAGGAGACAGAGCGTCTTTCTCCCTTTCTTCTTTAGCAACACCTGTCCCCTGGAAGCCGGACTCAGCAGTGCCGGGTACAACGTACAAGCCGCTATGTTATCATATCGAAACTGGTGTCATAGCGGGCTAATTCGGAGCAAAACATAACAAAAATAAGGCCTTCCCCCCCCCCCCCCCCCGTGTGGTGCCCTCCCCTCATGGAGCCACCACAGTGGTGGTGGTCACCCCTGGACAAGCGCATGCTTTCCCCTCAGCGTGGTCAAAAACGAAGCCGTTCTGAACAAAATGAGCCGCTGAAGCGTTGCCACGCTGCCCCACGCGCTCGGCTGTCAGCATGGGCGCGTGACAGGCCCGGGGCCGGTGTGCAGGGGGACGTGGGCCTCCACGCCACAGCGTCGCCATCCCCTTCCGCGTGGGCCCGTTGCTGAATACCCGCTTCTGGGGCGCTCGTACCTGTGCCCTCGCCGAGGAGGCAGGTTTCCTGCAGCCCAGCGCGTCGTCATGCCGAGGCTGCGCCCGGCAGCTCCGTGATCACGCTGCGCAGAGCAGTTACTTACTTTCTTTACTACTCAAAACCTTTCATTTCTGAAGGCTTCCTATGCTACAGTTTACAGAGAAATGCGGACTTGTGCCCATTTTTAGGCTATTCTTTAGCATTCAGGTCATTCAAAGATTCTGTATTCTCAGAACTTGCTACCAGATGTATTCAGTAGTAAAAATAATTTAATTTTCCTTCAAAAGCTTTGAAGTACCAGTGTGGGAGGACTCCCAGTCTCTCTTTTCCCTACATGACATACAGCTTTCATGCTTAGTAAGCATGTTTAGTAGACCATAGCTAGTCCTCATCTCAGAGCTTTTCTTCATTAGCATCAGCACTTTTTATAAAGAGCATGAGGTTTATCAGCGCCACTTTATGCATGGAGAGAATGAGGCAGTGAGACGGGAAGTACCAAAACCAACAGCAGAGCCAGGAACTGAGGCTGACTAACATGCAGGTGACCTTTTTTGGCAATTCATTAAATGATTCAAGCTCAACAGTAAATGTTACTGTGCTGGTAGGGCCCAAGAAACTGCACTACCCAGCAAGCGAAGTCACACTGCTGTAAGACGCACATTTTTTTTTTTGACCAAAGTTCTGCAGTGTCGGGGAATTAACTGCTCGGTTGTCCGTTTTGATTATAACAAAAGCTATTTTTAGTTGAAAAAATACAGACTCATTATACTATTAATAATCTACAGTGGGCTGTAAGTTATTATGAGGACAGAAAGAGATTGTTTTCTCTCCTTTGGCCCACCTGCCAGAGGGAACCGGTCGTTAAACAGCTTTTGCCATTAACCGAAATGAAAATGTGAAGCAGGTAGTCTTTAGTGCCTGCTGAATGCAACTTTCTTTTGTTAGCATTCCTGAGGATGGTATGGCCCGGTTTAGCTGTGATGAGTGCCAGCAGGTCTGGTAGTTGTTCACAGACCTCAGGGAAATTATTTGGTGGCCTGTAGTCAGTTCAGCTCAAACTGAATAGTAAATTTTTTCTTCTTCTTCTCAGCAGTCTCAGGAAGCAAGAGCAAGGTCTGAAGGAGCCTTAGGAAAGGGTTCTTGCCTCCCCCGCCCCATGGAGTGGTGCCAAGGATGAGACCGTGAGTAACAGCACTGGAAGTGTTGCATGTGCCTTGTGGCTAAAAAGCAAAATGTGGTCTCTGCTATTGTGCAAAGCTAGTTCATCCAAGCAAACCATGTTAAAAAAAAGAAGAACCATCCCAGAATGCCAGCCCACATATATACATTTGTTGTGGTGGCTTAAGAAAAAAAGGGGCTTGTCTGTGGTTTTCGCTTTTACCTATCCCCAGGGCTTGCGTGTTAGGGCATGCTCTGGAAGCAGTGGGCAGGCTGATAGCAGAAACTGTGAGACAGGCTAGTAATAGCTCTGTCTAGTGCCAGGCTGCTCGTAATCGCCACTGTGCCAAAAGTCACGCGAAGCCAACCCTTCCACCATGCTCACCTCTCTTTCTCGTGTGACATGCACGCTGCTAATCTACAACAGCACATGTTCAATGGCTGTGCCTGAGAAGCACATTGATGCTGTTAACAGGCTTGAGGTTTCTAAGAGCTGAAGCATCACAGGCCTGCAAACAAACAAACAAAATCTACAAAGAAACATGCTTTTCATATACCAAGTTTGGTATAAAAAAAAAGACTCGGCAGTTCACAGAAATGTGCTTAGGGGAGGAGAGGGAAAGGAGGCACAAAACCACCTCCACTTCAGAAAGCGCTTAGGTCCTTTCTGCCCTGTGCAGTCATTTTTCAAGACTGTATTAGGAAGTGCTTTATAGGAGGCATATGATTCTAGGGAGCTATTTTTAGCAAGAGGAAAAACTGAAGTTGAGTGATTGATTGTATCTTTTCCTCACTTTTTTTTTTCTTTGCTTGTGAACTGCTCTCAGTGAATATATTTATTGCTGGAAGTTATTTTGCCAACTCTTTCGGCCACTGGCTCAAGGTCTGCAGCTTCTTCACAAGTTTTGGCTATTGTAGATTAATACATTTCATATTTTAAAAAGTAGTATTTATTTACTCTCAGTAGCTGTTGGATACATTGTACAGCTCCCATTCAGAGTGCAGCAACTGAGTATACAATACAAAATTGCAGTTATTCCTTTTAGCATAGCTGCAGAAAACAAATAAAAATTGTACATAAATAAAATGAAATTTGCTTTCAAAGTCAAAGGAAAATCTCCAAATAACCTTCTCAGAAATTTGTCTTAGAAAATGCCTACAATGCAGGAATTAAACATAGTAAATGTTCTATTGTCTTGCTAATGAAACTAAGCTGTTTAGAGAATCTTTATTTTTTGGAAAATGATAAAACTATTGTGTTTTAATGAAACAAAATGAATATACCTGAATTTTAAAGCTTGCTTTTAATTTTCACTGTTGATGATGGTTAATAGCTTCTCTGAAGATGATAGTGTGTTTGCTGCTTTTTGAGATGCTGTTGTGGTGCTAAGCTTTGTCTTCAGCGCAGTTATCTGTCCTTTCATTAGCTGATGGAAAAGATGGAAGTCATTTGCAGTGCGGAAGTCTGGAATAAGCTGATTTTTCTTTTGGAACAATATGGAAGCTTATAGATTTCTTATCTCTAGCAACCCATGAAGTGGTAAAAGTAGTTACTTTCAAGGAGTTAAGTCTCTGTTTCACTGGCATATTTGTATTCAAACTAGTTTAAGGTGCTAGTTTCTCATTCCTTCTCCTGTCCTTAAAAGAAACATTTTAAAAGCACTCACAATTATCTGACGTATAATAAAGCTACTATAAACTTCCAGATGAGACACCATTCTGGGTTTCTGTTGCTCAGCGATACTAGTCCAGTTTATCAACCGGCAACATGCCTGTGTCAGGTTTTGCTCGGGCTTACATTGTTCCCTTTAACGCAGTGAAGCATTTCACACAGTGGACACTACAGTTAACTTCAGTGGGACTGGGATTTCACCTCTAGAATTTTCCTGGAAAATTCTGAAATACTGTATTTCAGATATAAGAAAATAAGAAATATTAAATAAGAAATACTGTGCCTTTGAGTGCCTCTTGATAGCCTATTCCTGGAACATGGTAGTTTAACTGTGTTGTATGATGGATATGACAAGTAAACTTGACCATATGTTAATACACTCTAGCAGTGTAATATAATTATAATGAATTGATTAATAATATTAAATAAAAGGCCACAATTACTGCTTCCAGTTGTTACCTGATGTGTTCCATGGTGTGAATGTCAGTTAAGACGATGACCTCTCAGGCTGCAGAGAGAAGGGAGGAATGAATGAAAGCACGGTAGAAAGTAGATGTTTTTTGAACTGATGTGAGAATAAATGGAAGTAACATTGGTCACTGAGGAAATATGGATCAGAGATTTTTTTTTCCATAGCATTTTTAGTACTGTTTAGTATAGCTGTGCATGTAGCAGAATTTCTAAAAATACCTAAGCAGCCTGGGTAAATAGAAGATAAATACCTACCTGGTATTTTAGGTAGTGCAATTACTTAGGCTTCATACAACCCTTAACCCCACCCATCTACCTCAGCTATTAGCTATGTGTTTTCAGCACCTAAATTGTCACTGATAAAGTCCTCAAGGTATCTCTGTTTCAGCCGCTGGACTAGTGAATATGCACTCGCTGCTCTGCTTAGAGTCTTAGTTCACACGTATGCCTCAGTGGGCTTCTCACGTTAGGTCTCCTCTGGGCCCTGACCTCCTACATGCTTTCAGAACTGTATTTATTTTTCAGTGCTTTTTTTAAATTTTTCACTGAAGCCAACTAGGATGAGAAATTGAGGTCTGATCAGAAAATAGGTGTGGTTTCCTTTTAGCCACATTCCTACCTGTAAAAACAATCATTTTGTAGGTGCATTTGTCCAGCTTCTTGCTTTGGTTGATTTGGTAGATAGGTTTCAGCCTAATATTTTCTGCATCTTATCTAAGTTAGCCAATTCTTTATCATAAATCAGTTGTTCGTGTTTTGCAGCATTTGATGTAACTTAGCTATGCTGGGGGAGGGGGGGAGATAGCAGGGGGGGGGAGAGAGAGAGAGAGAGAGAGAGAGAGAGAGAGAGAGAGAGAGAGAGAGAGAGAGAGCGCACGCGCGCGCACGCCTGTGTACATGCAGGTTGGTTCAGCTCTTAGATTGGGTGTATCCCAAGTAGCCCTTTTGGATAATGCCTGGACAGATGAAAGCATTAGGCTTTCCCTTCCTTCCAGGATCCTCCCTATGAATTTTTACCTAGCAGAAAAACTTTATTATGAAAGATTAACCCATATCTTTCTTTTTTTTCTTTTTTCTTTTTTTTTTTTTTTCAAAAAAGGTGCATATCTGAGCTAAATAGAATAAATAAAAATATACCTTTGGTGAAATACAATAGGACCTGACTGGAAAGAAAAAAACATTCTTACCTTATAGTAAGCAAATAATAGCTAATAATGTCGTGCCCACCCACTGCAACCACTGGTGTATTAAACACAGAGTTACCTCTGTCACCTAAGTATGCTGGATAAGTATTCTGTAACCACACGTTCAGATGGGTTTTAATCCCCACCCCCACCCCACCCCCCCGGCCCCTTCGTGCAGTTAGACACTAAGGCTGATGCTTATTAATGAACTGCAGGTCTGTCTGGCAGTGCGCTGAATGTTGCCATCATAGAAGGTTAAGCTCAAAAGTTGCTATTGGTTTGCTTATGGATGTTGTCTTGCACTACTTTTCTGATGTGTAAAATTTAAATTATGATGTGGCAGAAACAGATGTACTTAATTAACATTACTCATTTTTGGTGGGAAATAGTTCTACACAATAGCTCTGTGTGTGTGTATATACATATGTGTATGTATGTATGGATAAAATAATGAAACGAATGCAATGTGCACAAGTATTCATGAATCTCAGTGTTTGCTGCACAGAAGATTGGAATTACTTTGGGGGGGGGGGGGGTGACCTTTTTCCCACCCTCTCCCTGCAGTGTGCTCTTCCATTCTGTACGAAGGCAGTGAAGAGGCACTTTGCCTCCTTGTGAACTACTTGGACGAACAACTTGAGAGGAGCTGGCTACTCCCCTTGTGGGGGAGTGACAGCCCCACCAGTACAAAAAAGGCCCCTGGGGCCAGACTGTGCTGTGTGTAGCTGATACTGCAGCAAAAAGAGGGCTTGTTCCAGGGACTGCAACTAGAAAAACCTGTGTCAGGCTGTAGCTACTGACAGGTCCAAGCTACACAAAAATGCGTGAAATTGTGCATCTTCAGATTGGCCAGTGTGGAAACCAAATTGGAGCTAAGGTGAGGCCTCTTCTCAATATTGGTCATTAGTAGTAAATGCTATCAATAGCAGCAGGTCAAATATCATTAACAGGCTGGAGCTTTGGGGGTGGAGGGATGAGTACTTTGCCATCTTAATGAGAGGATGTAAGGTGTATCAGCAGTGAACAGGGGTATTCTGATGTGAGAGTGGTAAGATGGGCTTGCTCTTGCAAAAGTTGATGTTAAGATTGGCGAAAAATGAAACTTCTTTGCAGTGGCTCTATGGCATGTGATTATACCTGCTCCAGAGGATTCCTGCTGGGCCTCATATTCCAAGGGGCATTAGCCTGGGCTATAAAATATTGGGACAAATGAAGAAGTCAACAATTCCAGGACTGCAGAGTTAGCATACCAGTGCATTAGTTCAGATATACATCACTAACTCCTGCGCACTGTAACCATTTAGATGGTTTTATTAGCCAACAGGATGACCTGTACTAACACTGAACAATTAATGGTTTTTAAGACCAGCACAAAGTGCAGTTAAGGATTCCTGCCTAATTGGCCTCCTGTGACAGATAGCCATGCCATTTAGAGTATATTTGTTCAGTTCGAACAAATGCATGCTGTTGCTTAGAGAGAAGTCAGTCATTGCTGCTAGTGTGCGTGTGCTACGGAGAAGAAAACCATTGCTTCTGCTGTGTGGTGACCACAGAATTTGTTGTTGTTGTTCATTAGTAGGACATTGGCCAAAAAAAAAAAAAAAAGTTGCATGTGTGCGTGTGTGTGTTTAGCAGATTTGGGGGGGGGGGGGGGGGATGCTCTTTAAAGACACGATAGCTAAAGGGGGAGCATTGTTGATGATGTTGTATTTGTGGAGTTAAAATTAACCTAGATGCTAAACGAAAAGACCTTTAGAATTAAAATAGCCTGGACATTATAGCGGGTGGGTGTGTCTGCATTAACGCTGCTGTGGTAGCTGCCTAGATAAGAGTCCCAGTACAAGACAACCATATGAATGTCAAGATAGGACATTTAGGTCTTCTTCCCTCCCTGCCCCCCCCCCCCCCCCCCCAGCAGAGTACTCATGTACAAGACAAGCTGAGTGTGTTGCCTCCAACTTTCCCCTCTGCCAAGAAAGCCCTGTGTGTATATAATATATAAAATTTCTGTATTTTATTATTTTGTTATATCTATATCTATTTTATATACATATATATATAAAAATAAGAGGTCGAAGGCAAAAAATACCAGGTTTAGAGTCTCGTAGATGTTCAGAATTATACTATTAACTCTTGCTCACCAAAAATTAGATTGGTTTCTGGTGGAGGCTGATGGTGAGGAATGGACCTAAACTAAGACTAGAAATGCAAATGCAATTAAAAGGCCCAATATGTTTGTGGAAAGCATTGTTCACATAAATTGGCTGAGCCAGATTTGCCATAGCACAGGCCCACTTGATCATGATAGGCCTCAAAACAAATATCCTCCCTTCAAACAAACCAACCCCCCCCCCCAAAACACAAAAAGCCTGCTTGTTGCATGCTATTTAAGCCCGCACCGACTAGTACCTGTGTTACTTAAACTAATACCAATTTTCCTTTACTATAAAGGGACCTATTAGTGCACAGGTGCTTGCCTCCAGCATAAATGGCTGGCTAATTTCTTCTCTGGAACATATGGGGCCTGGTAGGGGGTGTGGGGGGGGTTTGTGCTGACTAGCACAGTTGCATTTCATTCAGCTATTTTTACTCAAATTGTTCTTCCATCCTCTACAGTCTAATGTGTAAATAGCACCCCCCTACACCCCCCAACTTCAGGCACAGTACTATCTTTGTGTGCAGTCACAGCCATGAGAGCAGCAGAAATGATGTTGGACACACTGGGCTGAAAAAAAAAAATATTTTTGAGTGTCTTGAACCTCTTTCCTTTTTCAGTTCTGGGAGGTGATAAGTGACGAACATGGAATTGACATCGCTGGAAACTACCGTGGGGCTGCGCCACTGCAGCTTGAGCGAATTAACGTGTACTTCAATGAGGCTTACTGTAAGTGCTCAGCACTGTTAGGGTGCTGTTAGAGCAATTTACAGCACCAGCATGAAGGTTAAATTAGGAACAAAGATTTAAATAAATAATAAAAAAAAGCTCCAAAAACCACTGTTGGTGGATAGGAGTTTTCAGAGTAGCTTATAGCCTGTCTCTTTGACTTCTAATAGTAGTTGTTCATACTAATTTTCAGGCTTCAGAAAAACACTTCTGCTAGCTGACAGCCCAACCCTGTTCTTAAACAAAGCAAAACTTCTGAGATCTCTACCCGTTTTCCTTTGGTAATTCTGCAGGAGTGAGCCCAGTTGTCCCTGGCCTGTTTGAGTTCCCTGATGGTTTTGTTTGTTTTGCTTTGAAGTTTACTTGTGGCACAAGCTGAACCCCTGCCTGTTTTTTAAGCTCACTGAAAAGAATTGGACTTAGCTCCAACTTGTGCTTTGTTGGTCATTCTTTTTCTATACCACCACATGAAATATGGTGAAATACCTTGAAATACCTAGACTGAGGCGATGTGATGGGGATATTCTTGCCAGTAGACCCAGTAACTTGTACACATTTTTCTTTTGTTCTAGCTCATAAATATGTGCCCCGTTCTGTCTTGGTGGACCTAGAACCTGGAACTATGGACAGTGTACGATCTAGCAAAATAGGCCCATTATTTCGACCTGACAATTTTATTCATGGTACGTATGCTTTTAGTAAACTAGCTAGGGCCAACAGGCTCAAAGTGGTCTTTTAACACCATTCTTACAGCCTTTAAAAATTAGTCTTGGTAACATCATGGCTGGTTTTCTGTACAGGCAACTCAGGTGCTGGCAACAACTGGGCTAAGGGGCATTACACAGAAGGAGCTGAACTGATTGAAAATGTCATGGATGTGGTCAGGAATGAGTGCGAGAGCTGTGATTGTCTTCAAGGGTTTCAGCTTATCCATTCACTTGGTGGTGGTACAGGCTCAGGTATGGGCACACTCCTCATCAACAAAATCAGAGAAGAATATCCTGACAGGATTATGAACACCTTCAGTGTTGTGCCTTCACCCAAAGTATCCGACACAGTTGTAGAGCCATATAACGCCATCCTCTCCATCCATCAACTAATAGAGAACACAGACGAAACCTTTTGCATCGACAACGAAGCTCTATATGACATATGTTTTAGAACTTTAAAGCTCACCAATCCCACCTACGGTGACCTCAACCACTTAGTGTCCCTAACAATGAGTGGGGTCACAACCTCACTCCGTTTTCCTGGCCAGCTGAATGCAGATCTGAGGAAGCTGGCTGTTAACATGGTGCCTTTTCCACGCCTGCATTTTTTTATGCCCGGCTTTGCTCCACTGACTGCTCGAGGTAGCCAACAGTACAGAGCCCTGTCAGTACCAGAGCTCACTCAACAAATGTTTGATGCACGCAACATGATGGCAGCCTGTGACCCCCGTCACGGACGTTACTTGACCGTGGCATGCATCTTCAGAGGCCGAATGTCTACCAGAGAAGTGGATGAACAGTTGCTGGCTATCCAGACCAAGAATAGTTCTTATTTTGTGGAATGGATCCCTAATAACGTCAAAGTGGCAGTGTGTGACATACCCCCGCGAGGACTGAAGATGGCAGCTACCTTTATTGGCAATAACACAGCCATTCAGGAGCTCTTCATCAGGGTTTCTGAACAATTCTCAGCTATGTTTAGAAGAAAAGCATTTCTTCATTGGTATACTGGTGAAGGTATGGATGAGATGGAGTTTTCTGAAGCAGAAGGTAACACCAATGACCTTGTATCTGAGTACCAACAGTACCAGGATGCCACAGCAGATGTTGAGGAATACGAAGAGGTAGAAGTGGAAGTTAGCCCAGAAAAGGAAACGCCCTAGAAACAATAGTAATATCAAAACATTGTCCTAACAAGCCCACTGACACTCTCTAAGAGGAGCAATAGCCTTCATCTGCATACCTGAAGGAACACCTTTCTTAAGAGTTTTTTCTCTGCATCAGGCACAAATACATCCAATATTACAAAATAATGCTTCTAAAATCAATGGCAGCTATGCTTTGCTTACCTAGACAACAGAATCTCTCCCAAAAAAGATCCACGGTGAAGAAAAGTTGTCTCATAACAATCTTTCTTATTGATGTATTCACTTTTGGAATATATAGCCAGACACCACATGTAATATACAGCCTGTGTGTGCATATCGGGATCATAAGCAGCAGTAAAGTAGGCTATAGACTCTTGTCACGTTTATTTATTCTCAAGTAAACACAGTTCAGGTTTTTGTTTGTGAACCTGTTACTGTTTTTAGGAACACATGCACATCTATAAAGGCCTACAAAGGCAGTGTCTATTTTATTATGCACTCTATAGACCTATCTAGATCTGCAGATAAGTTCAGTTTCTTAAGCAGGGCCTTCTTCAGTAGACACTGAATAGGCACCTTAATTTTTACTTTTTAAGTACTTAAAATAAATAGTATTATTACATTGCTGGTTTATAATTGCAGAGCTTCTTTCATTGTCATGGTGTGGTTTGTTTTTTATTTCAAACTATAGACTGAGTTACACTAATATGCAAAATTGTGAACACAGTATAGAAGTTTTGGTGTGGGGTTTTTTTTTTGTTTTGTTCCATATACTAACTATTTTAACTTTTCCACCTTTCAGTACAGCAAAATGGATGAAATGGGTTGCATGTAGTTAGAAATGCAAGTTCAGTGGCAATCATGTACTCAGAAATATATCTTGACTTAAGGAAAGTTTCTTACCAACTACAGTAATGTTCACAGACATATTTAGCATTGTATTTATAATATTCTTTAAAACAAAAATTCTATACTTTTTTAATAAAATACTTCAAAAGCAGACACATTTGATAGGCAAAAAACATAGTTTGTTCTTGTAAGGACTAACTTTAAAATTACATGAAAAAAATCGAGCTTGTTTTCTTATACTCTTGGAAATAAACTCAAAATTGTTGACTGTTTTTATCTGTTTGAGAGTTTATATCATGTTTGGCAAGACAGGTAAAATAACTTATTTCTAAGGTGCAGATCTAAAAGGTGAATTTAATATTAAATGGGCAACTCTACAACATACACAGAGCTGTTTACAAGAATGTTAAGTGAAAATAATTTCTAAGGGAGCCAACTTCTATTGTGTTTTGGTATTCAAAGTGCCAAGTCTAGCTGACCTTTTTTTTTTTTAATTGCTTACATCAAAATGTTTGAATGTATTTTCTTCCATTTAATAGAAGTATGATAAGTAGACGTTATCTTACTGATCAAGAGGATATGGATAAAGACACAAAATACAGATTGAGCTAAATGTCTTTATTTAATCACTCAGTTATTAAGCAGCCCTCCCCAAAATTCCTGAGACATAGGACTTTTAAAGAAAAGAACCCCTGTAAACAAACCAAAACTTTTTTTTCCTCCCAAATGCAGACAAACTCTGTAGTATCACTCAAAGACCCGGCTTCTGAAGTATTTAAGTACCAAACCTTCATTTGTTTCTTTGTATCTGAAGCCCACAGGGCACCCGTACAGACACTTAATAAGAAATATAACTTCTGCTGACTTAGAAAGAGCCTAATCCTTTCCTCAAACATCACCCTGTCTGAATTAGACCTCCATTTACAGCAAAACTATTACTGAAGTACCCCTTTATGACAACTGAGTTTTAATAAACAAAAATCATTCTAATGCATTTTAACAGCACACTCTTTCCTCAACTTATCTTGAATTCTTTTTTAAAAGCTGTATTAAAAAACAGAAGTGTATTAAAATATTGCCTAAAGCTATTTTTTTTCCTAAAGAAAATTTAGGTGTCCCTCTCTCCCCCCCCCCACTGAAAAACCCTTTTTATATATGTGTGTGTGTGTGTATATACATACATACACACACACACACACACACACACACACACACACTTTTATTCTAGTTGCACTAGCTTAATCATGTGACCAAGCTATTCCGTGCAAGTAAACTTGGACTTTACATTTTTCATGCATTCTACCATTAAATTATTAGCTTTGAAGGGACTGCTGTAACAAAGAGATAAATAGTAAGTTCTAAACCCTCAGTTACACTGAATATTTTAAGATGCTGATATTCCATGAAATATATATATATATATATATTTATAAAAAAAAATTAGTGGCAATCACAATATATTTCTATGCTCCTATAGTTATTTTAAATGTATCAATGGTTTTGAATACTTGGAACACATTACCTGAATTAAGATGCAGAACAACATTTACATTTAATAAAGTCAACAAAAGGGGAAGCCTCACATCACTTGTGACTTATGCTTTCTCTTTTTTCCTCCACCCTCCTAGTGTTCCATTTCTACTAAATAGGAATAATTTGACTGACAGCAATCACATCTTTTCAACTGTATACAATTTTAAAGTAGCTGCAAAAAAATACATCATTCTTTTAGTCTGTCTGTGCAGCTGTGACAAAGGATAGAGAAGGCACGTAAGAGAACATGCAACCATTGCAGCCAGAGCTGGAACATCACATGTTATTAATGAATTTCTCCAACTGGGCAGCTAGAAAGCTAGCTGGGTGATGAAGTAATGTTGTAAGAATTATGCCAATGCATGTAGGTTTTGATTTTTGTCACCAAAAAAAAAAAGAAAAAAAAAAAAAAAGTAAATCTCTAGAGACAGTGCCTCCGCCCAGGAAAAACTACCTTACTCTCTTGCATTTTCTCGAGTGAGATGTGAGTTGATGGTAGTTCAGCAGTACAGCTGCAACAAAACCTCCTCTCTGCTTGTCTCCAACTTCTACGTAAAAGAAATCAACACAGAAGATTGAGATCAGGATGCTTTAAAGATGCAGCAATTATTGAAAAGCACTACAGTATATGTACGTCAGCTAGTTTGCATTTGCATCCACGTTAGTTAGGAATGTAAAAAGTTGAGCCAAAGACCTGGAAAGCACCTAAGCATGCAACACCAGAAACAGGGCACCTGACAGAGCCCAAAGTATGCTTACATGAGGAGTAAGTCTGAAGAGAGAAAGTAATACTTCATGTTTCAGTTTGAGTCTTTGATATTATCATCCATACAAAGAACATAGGTGAACACAATTTTGAAGTGAATTATACAAGTGTGCTATATTTCTTCCTATGCAGCAGGGCAACGTTATACTTGATGTGAAGCTATACAGCAGCAAAAACATGTGAACACTTCCCCAAACCAATACAGCTGAAAGCACAACTTCCCCCTCATCCAGAGAGGATGGAGTACCACCTTCCTCTCCTGCTGTTTCCTAGTGATGTGCACGTCCCTCTCCCTCCCAGGAGGGATGACAAAGCATAAGTAAGAAGGACAACCAAAAATTCAGTGAGAGTACAGTCCAAGGACTTATGTTCTGCACTTCCTTCCCATCCCGTAAAGAAAGCCAAGTCCCCCAAATACTGATTCACTACTGTATACCAGACAGTTTGGGTGATTAGATCCCATGCCATCACACCCATGGAGAAATAGCCTATTTCCAGTTCAGCCTTCAAGCCTAAGCTTCATCAAACTGATTTTCAGTAAGTAGTTCTGAGTACAAATGGAAGATGAACTCCATGACCATAAAGAAACTTAACATTGTACCACTTCCAGCAACAGGACAGAGCTAACAGAAGTATTTTTAATCACATTTTTGAAATAATGGGCCTATATTCTCTATTGAACATAGATATTAACGAAGAAAACTTTTGCCCAAAGCATGCCTTAATCACTGAACTAAAGTAAGCAAAATTTTAAACAAGTTAAATCTCTTCCTCTTTAACATACCTGAAATAGCAATGTGAACACTAAGATATTTGCCTTAAAAATAAACGTATGTCGTTACTGAGCAGTAGAGTTTGATAAAAAACAAATTTCTGTTTTAACGCAAGATAAACGTCTCTGCAGAAAGGAACATTTCATCCATTTAAAGAAGAACACCACCTGCCACACACGCATTTGTTTGTTAAGTGACATTTATTAGCATGCTGATCTACATATACTGGCAAGTTTTACAGTTAACGTGATGACATTATGTTGAAGAGTCTTGAGCTTGCCTATAGCTTTGTAGTTTGTTGTTACAGTATTCACCATAGACCAGTTCCTATGAGAGATTTAAAGTACAAGTTACTCGATTCAAGAATGAGAGAACACGCACAAGGTCAGCTTGAAACAGGAGGTAATTTCACATCAAGAATAAGTTGTTCTACGTTTTTGGTTCCACCATCTATTTTTTTAGGATGTCAAATGCAACCATTCCCGACCAGGCCTAAAACAGTTTTTTTAAAAAATGCAAGACAAAGGCCTAATGTGTATTTTGCCTGCCACATTAACTGCAGGTCTTGATTCAGAGATTTGTTTTCCTATTTTACAGATAGCACTGTCATTTACAAGCATGCTGATCAAGCAAACACCTTGCAGAGAGAACTGCACTGTTTCAACATTATTATTGTGTCTGTAAACACAGCGATGATAACGTTAAGGCATGCACGTTACATTTACTAGAGCAGGTTGATGTCTCATCTGTATAACAGTCCCAGTCACAAATCTGTCTTTCCCAGGTATGTTATTTCATGCTTGAGGCAGAGTCTAGAGAAGATTTCAGCTGCTGGTGATGTCTGCACTGTCACAAGTAACATTACAAGGAGCGCTTACCTTTCACAGGCATTAGGTAACCTTTACACAGGTGAGTCTGCCCAGCAGGGAAACATTAGGAAACCGACGCTCCTCAGGCGAAGAGCTGCAATAAGGCGGGGTGCCCAGGCGTCTACTTACATTTCATTCCTTCTTGGGTTTCACTGTTTTCACAGTGGCCGTGGCCGCCCTCTCCGCCTCCGCTTTGTACTGAGGTTTCATCGCCGCTCTAACGACCTGGGCGCAGATCTGGGAGTACCGGATGTAGCTACAGATGGGAGGGAAGGGGGAAAAATGACGGTGAGAATTAAGCACGTCCCCAAAGCCCCTCCGTCCCCTCCAGAGGCCCCTCTAGGAGCCCGCCCTGCCAGACCCCGGCTCCCAGGCGGCCTGGCCGCGGCCGGTACCTGAGCCCGGCCTGCCGCCAGTAGGCCACCATGGCTGCGGCTCCCGGGGACACGGCGAGCGGCCGCACTCCTCCGCCGCCAAGGTCAGCGCACACCGGAACAGGAAAGACGGCCCTGCCCGCCGCCAGCCAATCAACAGGCACGAGCGCTCGCGCCGCCAACCAGAGTGCGAGTTACCTCAGGGAAGCTGACCAATGGCAACTAACCAACCCCTCCCTCCAGTCACCAGAGCAACCAATCAGAGCGCTAAATTAGGCACGCGCGTCCCGGCTGTTTGCCGAAGAGGAGCGAGCGGCGCGGTGTGGAGGCGGTGCGCGCGGCCGCGGCACAGCCCTTCCTCTCGGCCGCCGGGGAAACCAGCGCTAGCCCGGGGCGGGAGAGCAGGAGTCAGCCCACCCGGGCGTGGCGCCGCCCTTGAGCGGACACATGCGTCTGACCAACCCCGCACCCGCTTGTCCCCGCTTCCCGCGGCGCTAAATACTGTTTAGAGAGGCCTCGGTTCTAGCTTCCAGGTATGGCCAGCTGGGACCTGCCTCAGGGTCCAAAAAAGGAGGTTTGGTGATTCGGAGCCAGTAATTTGTCAGAAAAATCTGAATAAACTATGGAATAGACATTTAAGCTTTCCTATGCGGCTCATGGCTAGTTATACATTAATTATCTTACTTAAATAGTAAGTCATTGCTAAATAGTTCAGTAATGCTGTTCTAATTAAGGATTTAAGCCTGAAGTGCCTGAAAGCACGTGTTTTATTTTTCAGCTCTATCAATTGTCATTACTTCTCTCTGCCAAGTTTTTTAGCTTTTTCTATTTAACAGTGTAAAGATGAAGATGAGAGCCAAGTGATGTTCATAACACAGACTACTTCTGGTTGGAAGTTTTAAGCCATGTGTGGCCAAGCTGTGCCATTTTCTGAGTTTATCTCTTAGAGTACAATGCCTTGGCATGGGATTCTTTTGGATGTAAGAAAGACCATTTATTGCTTTCACCTAAAATTATGTTAATCATTTGCTCTAAACAGACGTATTAAAAACAACATAACAAACTAGCTGCTCTAATCATTTGTTTACACTTGCTGGAAAGTAGTAGGCAATTTTCCATATGTAATAGCAATAATAAGGAAAGAGCTATGAGTTGATTTGAATCACATTTGACAGGCATCAACATGGTCGTAATCTAATGCTCGGTTAAATAATTGGGATTTAAGTACATTTTGCACTGGGCTTTTACTACATGTTTGCATGTAAATATGTATACCTATTCTCCCATCTATCCTTTCTATCCAAAACCAGCACACACCACAAAATATGTAAGAATCCTCCAAGTCTTGAGGAAACCCCAATGACTTGGGTCATTCCATAGAGGCCTTGTGTTTTCTGCCTATTCTGCTATCTGCTGAAGTGTATCACCCTAGAAACTGCACAGTGATGGTTACATTTACAGTAATTTCTCAAGCAGAGTATAATCAGTTTTATTAGAGATTTCACTTAGTCCAGGACCACTGCAATTAACAATCGATACACCATAAGAATGATAGCATAGATCCACCAGAACTGACAGAGCAATCGTTCACTAAATATGTCATAGTCTGTCTCCCGGATAATCATATGACAGTAAGAAAAGATCACCTGTTAGTGTAATTAGAAGGAACACCAGCCAGGAGGAAAGAGTGGGAAGAAGGAAAGAATTTCCTGTCCTTACTTCACCTACTTGATCTCTCTACTGAGATTACTGAAGAAGATTCTAATTGGTGCCAGTTGTGATGACATTTTGAAAGTGGACAATTTAGGACACTAGATTAGACTAGTTCCTTCCATCTGGAGCAATAACTTATTATTGTTTTTAATGCCTACTAAATTACCTTGCTCCAATTGAGGTTGGGCTTCATTTCTAAAATTGAAG
Organism: Dromaius novaehollandiae; assembly: GCF_036370855.1. Lineage (NCBI taxonomy): Eukaryota > Metazoa > Chordata > Aves > Casuariiformes > Dromaiidae > Dromaius > Dromaius novaehollandiae. The sequence goes on from NC_088113.1 coordinate 16,463,622, forward strand.
TATTACAATCTTTCCTATTTTGTTTTAAAGAAATAAATAATATAAATGAGGCAGCAAGCAATTCCTATTTCATGCTTTTATTTCCTTATTTAGAATTTGTGCAAGCCATTTTTATCCTCTTACTTCGGAGACATATATGGCCTATTGGAGCAAGGCTTTCCAGCTTGTAAAAATTAAAACCATTAAGAGATATTTCTAATGACAGGCAGCACTTTCAAGACACAAAGGGTACCAATGAGGTGACATTGAAACAAAACATATTTGTCTTCTGAAAACCCAACTATAATGATGATAAGAAAGTGATTGAAGGAAGCACCAAAGATGTAAGAAAGCCTAATTCTGTTACGTATGCAACCTATTTGATGTAACGCAACTAACTGTACTACTTATATATACATATACTGGTAAAGGATATTATTTTTATACAAATGCTGCTTGGAATGGTAACATCTGAGGACTTGATAGGTAACATAATTATAAATAAGATTATTTTAAGCCTTTTGGGCAGCCGAGGCCACAAATACAGCTTGCCAGAAAAGAATTGTGCTAGCTGTGATGGACACCTGTTTCAGCTGCATATCCCTGTATTTCCTCCCCCCACTGCCTCTGATCTCTCTTCCTACCTGTCTCTCACCCGCTCCTTTTTTTTCCAGTTTTCTTTCCCACCACATCTTCCCTCTCTGGACCTCCGTATGAAGTATCCACTGCCTGCAATTCTGCACAACCCACTCAGATTTAAATTGGTAATGGAGATACACAACCTGGATGCCATTATTTGCACATTTAGCTCTGTTTACTATTTATTGATCTTGAAAGATAAACATTCGGCATTAATTGAAAAGTTAAATCTTTGGGAGAGGTTGCAGGCTGAGACAGAATGAAAATTAGGTTAGTAACAGAAATTGTGTTCTACAACATTTCCAGAATATATATTGATATCTATGCAGCTATAAACAAGGCACCATTATAGATTTGTACAAGCTGTTTTCATGCCCAGTTCTGTTTAGATGCTAGGACATATTTGTAAAGCCCTAAACTTCCCTCAAATAAGAGCTTTTGGAGACATTTGACACAGAAATTAGAAAGAGTATACAAAGGAGGAAGGTTTAGAGAGGTATACGGAGGTTGCAGAGGGCAAAATGGATATTCTAAGAGGATTAGATGCAGAGATCAAGAGAAGCTGAAGAGGTGTGGTTAGAAACATCTAGAAATGTGAGAGTGGAAAGGTCAGGGGGAACTAAAGATGTGAGGTTAGAAATGTCCAGTGAAACTGAGGAAGTGAGGGAAGAAGAATCCTGAAAGGAGCGATCAGAGACATCCAGAAAGGGTGTAGAGATGAGAGTACAGACATTCTCAGAGGTTGATGAGGATGGCTCAGAGGAGTCCTGAAACATGAAATTGTTAAAATCAGTGAGATCTAGTGATTCTGAAGAGGTAGAGGAGGTGTATTCTGAGACATCTAGTGAGGGTGGAGGGATCGTACAGGAAGAGTCCAAGGAAGCTGAGGAGGTGTGGCTGGAGACAACTAGGGAGGGTGAAGAAGTGAGGCTGGAGAGGTCTAGAGAGGCTGAAGAAGTGGGACTGGAGAAATCTAGGGAGGGTACTGAGGTGAGACTTGAGAGATCTAAGGAGATTGAAGAACTGTCGCTAGAGAGGTCCTGAGAGCCTGATGAGGTGAGACTTGATAGGTCCAGTGAAATGGAAGAGGTGATACTGGAACGCTCCAAGGAATCTGAAGCGGTGAGGCTGGAGAGCTCTAAGGAGACTGAAGAGGAGGTACTGGAGAAGTCTGAAGAGGCTGAAGAGGTGAGACTTGAAAGGTCCAGAGAAGATGAAGTGAGACTGGAGAAGTCCACAGAGGATGAGGAGCTCAGACTGGATAGATCCAAAGACTCTGAAAAGGGGATTTTAAAGAGTTCCAAGGAGGCTGAAGTCTTGACACTGGAGGGGTCCAGGGAGGCCAAAAAAGTGAGACCAGGTAGGTCCAGGTGGATCGAAGGATGAAACTGAAAAGCCAAGTAAATCCGCAGCATGACTATTGTCTTATTAAATCTTAAGTATTTTTCAAATTTCTAACAACATGCCAAAAAAACTTAAATAAAGACATAATGAAGCCCAAAGAATATTACAGCTGAAAATAACTAAGCACACAAGAGAGGGCTAGTATTTAAATCCTTATGTCTCTTAACCTCTGTTTTGGTACAGAAATTCTAGTAGTAAAGGCTCACAGAATTATCCTTTAGAATACTGCTCCTTCTGAGAGGACCAGTCACTACAAGCACAGAAGAATGTGTACAGTAGCAGATATTTTTCTGTCCTGGTGTATCTCACTGTTCAGCTACATTTTAGCATCTACGATAGCCTGACAAAGAATACTGTTATCAGATGCAGTCTCCCTGTTCTGAAGGCCGCGAATAAAACATTAGTTACATAATAGAATGGAAATTAAAATGGTTTTGTTTTTCTTTTCCAGATACCACAGGATATTCGGACATTATGCTGCATTATGCTGGTTATGTAGAGAGATTTAAACAAATACACAGTTGTAAAAGGCAACTGCAAGTCAAACTTGGCGTCTGGTTATAATGGAATGAGGAATTACTTCTTTCTGATTAACAACATCTAACTCAAAATGTGGATCTTTCTGATGACACCAACAGAAACAGCAAAGAAAACTTCATTTTCCTCAGCAGCATGTCCAGATTTTATTTTTGGAATGCAGCAGTATGCTAAAATGGTTCCATGACTAAGAAACATACACTTCAACAACATCAGTTCTACTTGCTCTTTATCTAAAGAGAGGTCTTTTTCGATTAGTTTTATTTTTTATCTGTGGGCATAAAAATTGTACTATAAAAACAGTATCTTTTTATTTTGTGGTTAGTTAGTTAGGAATCATTTAATAAAAATATACTAAAGAGATACATTCTAATAGAAAACAGGTATGTAATTAAAAAGGAAACAGAGCAGCTTATATTTAAATTCTTAAAGGTGCTTCTAATTATAGTATGAGTAGACCAAGAGGGAGATCATTCTACAGCCGCCTTCTCTCAAGACTGTAGTGCAAAGCAGAGAGTAGTTGAATCCTGCTGTTGTCTTTCCAGGCATAGGATTACCCATACGATTTTTCAGAGAGTCATTACAAAAGTATTGTATTACCCAAGAAAGTGAAAGATGGACACTTAACTGGAGGCTGCAGTTTCTCAGGTGAATGTACCCAAGCTTTGTCTACGTTATTACACAACTGATGTCCAGATGCATGTATAATAGATTTAACATAATCGCCGTGGGCAGAACTCCCACTGAGGTCACCTCAACTAAAGCAGGTGTCTGCTGACTATTAGCTGAAGTTGATAAGAATGATGCCTGCCTATGTAAATATGAAAACTGTGGGGATTTAGCACAAAACAAAAATTATTAGACTAAGAAAAGCTGCTTATTTAAGAGTCTCACTTATTTAAAAATCTCACTTAATGGTGAGACCTAGAAATGAAATAGCTATTGAATACACTTAATATTTATTCATAATATACCAGTAATTTTAGAGCTCATGCAACATGGTTGTAATTTTATCAAGAGTATAAAGTTTATAGATCAAAAAGGGAAAACATGACTTTCTCAACATGTATAATATTTGTGATGAGATTACAAGTTTGCCTGCTGTCCTATATTCATAACAAAACTAAAAATAATTAACCTCCTCAAAAATCCTTTGCTAACAACATTCCATCATTTCGTGACTATCTTTAATTTAGAAAGTTTCTCAAATGCATAGTACAGAGGAAATCAAGTAAATAAACATAAGCCAAATTACAATATAACAAAAAGCCAATATCAGCGTGATTTCTAATAGATTATAAATTCCATCATCCCTTCACTGTGTTCCGTCTGCCTTAATTTCAAATGGCAGAGGTACTGCACATTTTCCTTGAAATAACATGGTAAGAAACATGAAGTTTTATATTTATTATCGTATAAAATATAGACATCAGTAATAATACTTCCTACCTCTGATAGCTGTGGACTTATCTCCTTTCTCTGCTTGTGTAAGCCATATTGGGCTGTGCTGTTAAAGCTCTGCCGTTCTTTCTGCTGATGACCCTAATCTGTTGCACAGCTACTGGAAATCATGCCATGCTGATGACAATACAGGTCATCTCCTATTAAATCTCTTCTTGTCTAAGTACAGCACTCGCCACAGAGCACCAGCTGAAAACATGCTCTGAAATCAGCCATAATTTTAAGATAAAGCTGCAGTTCTGTACTGTTTCCTTTTACAGAATTACATTTTGAAGGTTAGTTGATTTAGCAGATGAAGACATTCATTTTTAACTTTTGGACACCTGGATTCAAAGTGAAAATAATTCTGGCAGCGTCATTCAAGTTCTCAGCTGTCCATTCTACAAAACCTGGCACATATTTTCTCTGGAGGGACCCAGGATCTGCAGATCAGAATTCAGGTACATTCAAGTTTTAAGAATCTTGTGCATCAGTAACTATTTTAATGCATTTAATAACTATTTTAATGTATTTAATAACTTTTTCCTTTATGTTAGCTTTGTTACTTTTAAAGTGTTGTTACGATAAAACAGCACAATAATTTAAAACTTTCTGTTCACAGATTATAATAATATTGGATAAAAGTTTCAAAAACACTCAGGTGACATCACAGGCTAGGGCCCTTTTACAGAAGTTCCTAAGTCTCATAGGTGCCTAAGTTTCTTTGAAAGGCAAGAGACACTTAAGGTCTTAGATAAATAAGGGCTTGTAAAAATCGTACACATTATTGTATCTCACTTTGCAGATAGAGAAATAATATATCTATGCAGTACCACCCTACTTCCATTTGTCCTTTCTATCCTTTCACAAGAAAAGCAGAGAAATTATGTCACTTGCTGAATATTACCCAAAATTGACAATTCCAAACAGAGGAAATAAGCCTGTATAGAGCATCAAGCTAAGACAGTAAAATGCTTCTAGCACTTCAGCTAGATCATTCAGAATACTATAGCAGACTATATGATATGGATAAATCGTAAGTATCAGTACTAACTCACACTTCCTAACTCCTAATTTCACAGCCTACCTGCTAGATTTTACTATGGCTGCTATATGTAAATGGGTTTAAAACGTAGCAAATCTAGATAAACCAAAGCAGTTACCTTGCAGGTTAATAATATCCAGATATTCCCCCAAAAGCCATTGACAAGAACTCACCAAATTATGCTACTTGCAACATTTGGGCCATATTATAAAACAGATTTCTTATCAGGCTGTCTGCGAAGTCCAACAGGTTCTAGGCATATTGAAGTATACAATTTCAAGGGCAATTTTTTTTTTGGAATTGATGGAAATTTTTGGAATTTGATGGAAAAAAGATTGGGCCCATGGTTAGTAGGAAAATATTTATCCATGTATTATCAACTTTATATCCTCCAGCAGATGATGAATAGCTGATACTATTTTTATTTCAGCATTTTTCATCATGTTAATTAAAGAACTTTTGGAGAAAAAGAGAATGGCAAAAAAAAATCTTGTGTTGTACTTCTTGTGGTATGTTTGTGTGAAGGGAGAGATAATACATCTTTAGCGTTTAAATTAACAGTACTACCCTTTTACACAAATGTAGTTTTACTGTTATAACAACACACATTATAATACAGGAAATAAAATTAAATTGACCTTTTGCCAAGCATTGACACCAGCTGGGGGCCATCTATAATTTTACAGACCATCATCCGATGTCTTAAAAATTACTGCCTGACTTGCTGGGCTGAAAAACAAAGCTTTAATTATATATATATAAAAAACCTAAAACCTGAACCCCACAAATTCACAGAAGTCTGATGAACTACTAAGCGTTCCCACATTAACCGTTACTTTTTACAGTATCGAATACACTTTCTAGTAGATGCAGTATGAAATTATCACAATACACATTGCAAAGATGATACAATTTGAGTAAACTTAATAGCTTGCTATAGATGAGGAGAACCTCCATTCCTCCTTCCATTCCAGTGTGTCCCACCTTGCTGGTGGCTGCATATATATTATATCATTTCTCATATTCATAGTTTTCTGACTCAGCAAGTTGAAATGGCTCAGCAAAGGGTCTGAAGAGCGCTATATCCAGTGAAGAGGAGAAGCAGGACGGCACAGCCAAGAACAAGGCAGGCAGACAGACATGGGACTGTTTCCTTTCAGTGATAGAGAACAAGTAATTCAGCTCAGTCATAAACATGTAACAGCACCATTAGAAGCATTCAATTTTATGGCAATATATAAATGAAAGCTATAAAATTGAGAAAGAAAACATCCTGTGCAAGTGAAAGAACAGCCTTCAGCTCAGGGAACTGAAGGATTCCAAAATGACTCAGTGCTTTCACATGAGCTTTACAGACACTCTTCAGTTTTATAAACTTTAACTTCTGCAGGTTGATGATCTTTCCTTCAGAGCATCTGTCAATGCCGGGGGGGGGGGGTTTGAAAGGCTGCAGTTACTAGACGCTGGGTGCTTAGGGTTACTTATTTAAGATTTGTTGGAAATAGGCTAGACCATACAGTTTAACTGCAGTTACAGACCACAACAGACAAGTCAGCAACACTGTAGGAAATCTCAGTTAAAGCTTCTAAGTGTATTTTTCCAAAATAACGACTAACAACTGGTTTACATTTACAGTTAGCAGCTATAAAACTGAACTGGTGCTGACACCCATTGTCAGCAAGAGGAAATACTTCTCAGGTAAGTGAAACCTTATTTATTTAGAAGTACTTCATTTTTATTGCTGATTGAACAAATGCGTAGTATTTGAGTGTTCATACAGACACAAATCATTTCAGTGTCACAGTAAATTTAGGACTTTGCTTTCTTCGTGGTAGCAGTTTTTATCATTTTGGACTGACTGAACAGTAGTGCCTTTCAGAACACCAGAATATTAGGCTATTAACAAGATTTACACTGCATAAACCTCTCAACAAGCTAAAAGTTTATAGCACAGATGGGTAAATGGAAGCTAGACAACTACACACCAAGACAAGGTTAAATCACTACAGATCTGTTCTTCTTGGAATGCTTTGTGGGTAATGTGAAACAAATTGATCTACTGTTGTTTTAGCCACACCAAGTCTGTTTAAATCAAGTAGTGAAGGGCAACATAAATGCAATTAACAGCTAAAAATCTTTACTAAAACTAAATTAACACCAAAAATCCCACTACTGGTATGTCCAATTCTTATATAAAACCTGGAAAGTAATTTTCCAGCTCCTTGTTTCAACTTTTGACATAAATCAGGTAAGCAGTTTCATTCAGAAGAATTTTTCCATAGGCATGCGTCTATGTCCATGGGACTACTTGAGAAGAAACTTAGTTTCATTACGACCAACAGATAATACAGATATTCAGTTTCAACAGAAGAGGGCATTGAGCTTGCCAGGACATCAGACTTTCAGCTACTGCAATTTAACCTTTAAAAAATTAATAGCTTTCCTGGATGCAGCTTATTTTAGAAGGACCCTAAGAGACTCACAGCATGCCCCTCCACCAGGCAGAACCCCCCTTTCCTTTCCAGCTGTAGGTCAGTTTTCTTCTTTCTCTTTCCCACCTCCTCCGGTTCTTCCAACCACCTGAAGCCACAGCTTCCTTGCACTAGCTCAGGTCACACTTGCTGCAGTTACCAGCCATTGCTACTGGACACACCTCTCAGCCCTGCCAGCCATGACACAGCCCTGCAGCGCACTCTGCACTACTGAGGAGACCCACTGTGGAGATTTGATGTGCTTAAGCGGATAAGAAACAATGTGAGTATGCATGCATATTGAGCACCTGGCAGGGGCGTCCTTCCGTCTCTTGTTACAGGATAGCAAATGCCTCGTAACTGCTGCCCAATACGCCACTCCACCTCGAGCAAAACTCCTTTAGGCAAAGTCTCCAATCCTGAGAATTGTGTGTAAACGAGCAAGCTCTTACATGACTGTCCAGACCCAAACATTTTGCTCTCTTCTGCTCTTAACAGTGTGCATGCAGATTTTATGTAGAAAGACACATTCCTTAACAGGTAAATTGTAGCATATGAATCTCAGCCCAAGTAGAGTGAAGATCTTTCCACAAGATCTAGCAGGCTCGGAAATCTAGTTGCTAGTTAATACATCAGATTTATAGAAAAAGCAGAGTTATTAAACAAAAGAGACCACAGCAGCTGCAAATGGGTTTATTACCACTGAATATATGCATTGTAGGATAGACATTTGAGTTAAAAAAATAATAAAAAAAAATATTAAAAGCCACAGCATTTTTTCACCTTCACCCTCCTCATTCTACATTGCTCACACAGCAGTTAAACCCCCACCACAAATTTATCAGGAAGTTTTAGGAACTAGCCAGAACTCAGATAAAATTTTATTAAAAAAGCGCCACATACAGAAAGCCATACTCCCTGACAGAAAGAGAATGCAGCCATAAAAATAAAATAGAACAAAGAAAATCATGATCTTTCAAGAAGCTGTTAAGATTCTTGCAAAAATTAAATAGCCTAATTTTTTTTCAGTGCAAGGTCAAACAGTGAGTTGATACTACGCAGTCCTTAGTGCAGATAAATTAGAAAAAGATCAAGTTGACTATAAAATGCCCAAAATAAGTGATGCTTAAGGCTAAACAAACATTAAAAATGGATTCAAGCATTGTATCTCTTTTTAACAGAAGTGATGGTACAGTTTTGTGAAAGTTTCACATACATTTTTTTAAGTTGAAATGCTATTGCAATTGTAATAATAATAATGTTATGTAAAAGTATGTCAAACCTCAGTGATTTCAATTTACAAAGGTAAAGTCTCAAACTTCCTTTTTAGAAAAATATTTAAAATAGTTAAAATTTTAAAAGGCATACATACGCATACCTGTTTTTTTTCCTACACAAAAGGTTTTATGGAAGATTGTGTTCCCTTATATTCATCACTTAAAACAAGCTCTGTGCTCTGTTTAGCAGACACTATTCAATAGGCAACTCTGCTATAACAGAAACAGCATGCAACATAAAATATGGTAGAACAGGTGACATTACAGTTCTTAAAGGCTAATAGACTTGAGATTACTTGTAAGCTTAGAATAAAAATTCCAGGAAGAGCCTCTTGCACCAAAACACAAGATCATCAGCTAATTCCAGGCTGTGTTTTTCCATTTTTCTCTCACAATGAGAGTGTCTTATGGGACAGACAGCCTCTACTGAAGTCAACAGGACTACCAATGGAGTGATAGAATATGAAATACGGATGGCAAAGTCTAACCTTTCAGCTCCCACAGCTAATTAGTGGAGATAGTACCAATAATCTACAGCTAGTACCAAGAAACAAATTCAAACTTCATAAAAAACTTTTTATTCTCAAGGCTTTCATTTCAAGACTTGTAAGACTTGTTTTGTGAGCAAATTAAAAGACAAAGGAACTTCCAAACCTTGGATTAGAACAGGATGTTCTATTCAAGATACTATGTTTAAATTAAAGGACAACACAATACTCAGTTGATGTAACAGGTTATTTTCAGAGCATGATCAAGTTAATAGATACATCATTAACATTTTTAATACTGCTTCCTCCTACATTTAAGTATCTTTTTAGCCACTGAGATGTTTTTGTCCTTTAACTGTTTCTTCTATATTTCAAAGTGAACACCTACTTGTCTTAGAAGCCCTAGCAGCTTGCAAGATATTAATGTTCTATGCTTAGTGTATCCCTTTATTTAATGGGATTTTAGAAATGGAGATACATATCCCACAAGTTTAAGATAAAATTCTACCTTCAGTTACTGCATGCACAGTTCATCAATGTCATATTTAGGAAAAGAATTTAGGCCTTAGTAGGTTAGACATTTTGCATGTTTTACCTATACTGACTGTAAAAACAGTTTGAGTACCATGTTAGATCAACCAGTCAAATAAGAGCTAAAAAGTTTATCAAAAAATATTTTGTACATTCTTTTGTATTTCAAGCTACAAGTAATAAATTTTCTGCTAAACCAAGTTGTATCACACAACTATCAAAAATTAACAAACAGAACAATGCTGGAACAAACCATTCTGCTTAATTTTGGGTTTGGTCCCAAAAGAGGTAGTCCTTGAATTACACAAAAATAAGAATTCCACTGAAGTCAACCTAACATGCCAGTCTCCTCCAACATGTGCAGCCTCAGCTCTCTAAGAGACTTCCATATTTGAAAACATTATCAGTTAGTGTTCATGTAAATACAGGAACTACACTTGAAAATTATTTCTTCGTCTGTAACCAAAGTTCGTCGTCTGTAACCAAAGTTCGGTCCAGCAGAACCAATATATTAATTAAGCTTTGCACATCAGCCTCATTAGTAAGATTTTAGCTTTTCTCCAAATGTAATTTGAAACGTACCTAATTCACAGGTATGCCTTTAAAGAACAAATACGTATATTTAGGTTTGGAGAGAAGCATCAGACTGTTAAACCTGTTTAGTAATAAAAGTATATTTACTATCATTTCTCTACAAATGCTGCTGCCGCCATTGAATTCCTCATGGTTCCTCTTGCTGAAGCAGTGAACTCCTCAATTTCAGCATTCAGTTTATTAATTACCCATTCCAATGCTTCACGGCCCTATAGTTAAAGAAAAGTTTATTAGTGTATAAATCCTGACAAATAAGTAAATAGGCTAAGCCCTGTCTTGAAAAAATACTTAAGAAACAATAGTTGAAAAGAGAAGCAAAGGTACAGAAATACATGCCAGTGTAGTACTTTTTAAACTTCAACAACCAGACCATTGCAGAAGTCTGTACTTTATACTGTTCATGAAGAAATTCCTTATGTCAGCAGTGCTCAAGGTATTAAGCACAGCATGGCTTCTTACTGCGTGTTTTATCATTCTTGAGACTGAACTCAAAACATCCTTGGATTCCCAAAGGATAAACTCTCAACTAAAACATCACTTCATTACATCCACATACTATTTCAGATCTGTCTGGCTATATATACTTTTTTTAGATAGCAAAATTAATAGATGGCATCAAGAGGGCACCAAACAGTGACAGCACCAGACTTTTAAGTGAGTGGAGACCTTTTTCCAATGAAGATTCAGAGAGTTTTCCAATAGTAATTTATGACCTACATTCACAGCAGAAAGAAAAATCAAGTTTGGCAAGCTGAGCGTGCAGGTTTCTCTGTTTATATGTGGGCCCTTTCTAAGGGCCTGACAAAGCCAAGAAATAAAACAGAGATTTGTATTCTCTGTGTCATTTAGCCAGGGGTCACACATTTTACAGAAGGGTCATACTTACTTTATTAGCATTGGAAGAGATTGTGTTTGCCATTAACCCTTCTAGGTAACTACTAAGACTAACACCTTTCACAGATATTATTGCTTCTTGTGTCAACATGGTTCTGAAATGGAGAGAAAAGCAAAGTGAGTTTTTCTGAGTACTTTAAAACAGAATACATTGCCTAAAGACAATTCCCTCCCCCTCCCAGCAAGTACATTCCCTCAACAGCACTTAATTGTTTTGTTCTTCTACTCCTATGTTCATAAAATAAAACCCAGAAGTCTCCAGTAAGTGCAACGAGACCCTTGTGGCACTCAACTGTTCCCATCTTTAGCAATAGGAAGTGGGAAGAATGCAGCAGGTTTGGACTGAAAATATACTGAGAAAACTACTGATTTCCAGGATAGTATTAAAACTTCTCCTTTAGGAGAAGGGTATTTAATATTTCCCATTGTCATGGGGGGAATAGCTTCTTAAGGAACAATCCTTACAACGATAATTAAGAAATATCAACTCACTGCAAGATTACAGACTTGGCAGGCTCTAAAGCTGCCTTTTTTTTAAGCCTCCAAAAATACAATCTGGAGGCAGAAAAATGTGCAGGTTCAGTGCTCAAGTTGATGAAAGGATCACAAATAAGGAGCTGATAACTGAAGACTATTCTAATCTTAGTTACAGACAGGACATAAGAAAACTCCCTGAAAATCTGATCTGAATTGAAGTCCACCATGGTATGACAGTCCATCTCCCAGTGGTACTCCGCAGAAGCAGCGTCACTAAGAAAAATGACAGTCTATTTAATTCTTAGAAAAGATACCACAACACAAGTGCTGTTACGCCCACAGCATCATCTTCTGTTCAAGAGAGACCACTGGAATTTACAAAGTCAAAACCTACACTACTTCAGGGCAGTCTCAGAAAGAACAAAGACATACTTACTTATGTGGTTCATGAGGGTGTGGTTTATAGACAAGCCTCTCATCTACTGACACTAGGTTTGTAAATGAAATCTGTGGAACGTAAGATAACTCCTTAACAAAACTCCCTTAATAAAACTACTAAAGGAAGGTAGTAAATAAGACTATAGGTACAAAACTAATGCTCATGACTGATTTAATCATCGTATTTTTCCTGCTAGTATTAGGATTAGGGTTTAGGATAAGGATATACAAGATACAAAAATTTTCAAATTCAGCATTTGCTGATCTACTTCTTTTCCCTTGGGTTTTATATATTGATCATTTACCAACATACACTATCAAGTATTTAATCAAGGTTTAACAGTGATATTAGACAAACTGAGTAGTACATAAAGCAAAAGGGGAATGGCCATACTGTACACCAAAGGGCTTTTAATTTCTCTAAAAAATGAGACTACTCGTATTTTCCTCATCAGTACATTCATATGTTTCATAGTACTGACACCAAATTCCAAAAATCCTAGTAGTTCCTTTCTGAAAAATAGAAATGGAGGATAGTATGTTTAACTACAAATACATTACTTAAATCTTTAACCTGTATTTTCCTACTGCAATTTTCAAGTCATTTTCCAGATGATTTTTCTTTTCAAATTTATAATGCATTACTTATAATATTCTTAATCTGTAAACTATTTGAATTGTATAAACAAAGTGAGAGTACTTACATTACAGGATTTAAGCTCCATTGTTTTTTCAACTGGATCAACTACAGAGTGCTCCTGAACATACGTCCTTGTTCTGCATGTGCCGATGAGCTGGAAGACAGGTATCATGGGTTACACATACACATGTTGCAATTAATTTTGCTAAATAACTGCAATTTTTTATTGCCTTTAGATGCATAAGTAGTGATTATTGTATTGAATAGACTTGGAGACAACAGGACTAGGGTTTAGTTTAAAACAAAACCATTCACTTCAGGTAGATTTTTTAAAAAGAAGCAATCTAAAATATAGTTGATCTGTAACTATCTGGGAGTCACTACGTGTCTTGCCATTGAGCTTTACTGATAAATAAATGCTCATATACTTAAACGACAACAGTTATAAAATTATACATTCTATTACAACAACCCAGCTCACAAGCTTCCTCTTCCCCAGGTGTCTTTCTCAAGCCCTGCAACGCAATACGCACCGATTTCACAATAGAGGGTATGCCCCATTCTGTACTGAGCAGTCTGTGGCTGTGCAACTTCCCGCTCGGGTCTACGTGTCTGTCCAGAACGTCAACTCCAACCACGCTGGGGTTCATGGGATTTGGGTACTTCTGCATGGCAGCTGTTGTTACTGTTTCCCAGGGGTGACTGCCAAAACAGAATCAAGACGCAAAGTTATACACTTACTTTTTTTAACAGTGTTTCTATTAAAATAGAACATGACACATCTAGTGGTTTACATCTTTGAAGCAGTTTTATTTCCAGTTATTAACCCTACTAATCCTTTCCTAGGGAAAACTCTCTATATCAAGGAGCAGACAGTGGTCAATGCAAGTTAAACATACAAAACACCTGATTAATTGGGGCCCTTGAGCTCAAGACTGTCTCTGCAACTACTTTCAGTCTTCTAATTTGGTGAGGATGTGTTCCCTGTGACACAGCACAGAAAGATCTCACTTCTGCCAGGCTGCAGTAATTCTGAAATAAAGAGTAACCTATTAAACTGTTACTTTCCTCCAGCAACCGTTCCCTTCGGCTTACTTTTCAACAGAGCAGTTCGGGGGCACCTGGTCCCTACGACCATTGCACCCCGCAGGTGACGCCCCTCGAGCCGACCGGCGCGGGCAGGCGGCGCGCAGCTGCGCTTCCTGCCTCGCCCTCTCAGCCGCTCCCGGCCTCAGGAGCCCCCTCCCCGCGGCGGCAGCCCGGACCCCGCCCTGGGCCGCGGCAGCAGAGCCGGCAGCCGGCGCGGTGCGACGGGCCCGGGCGGCGGCTCCGCACGGCGCGTGACCCCGCGGCGCCAAGGACGCGCAGCGGGAAGGTCAGCGGAGGGGAGGGCCGCGGGGTCGCGGCCGCCCTCGGCCGCCGCAGCGGGGGTGCGGCACCACGGCGGCCCGGGCGGGCGGCTAGGGGCGGAGAAGCCCCCGCGGCCCCGGCCCGCCGGAGGCGAGACCGCCCTCCCCGCCCGCCCTGCCCAGCCCAGCCCAGCCCTTACTCGAAAACGTGCTCCGAGGTCCAGATCTTCATGGCGGCGGCAGGGTGGAGGGCCGCCGCGCCGCTCCCTCACGCGCGCCGCGCCGCGCCGGCACCCTCCGGGGAAGGCACGGCCGCCGGCGGCCGCTGCGCCTGCGCGGCACGGCGAGAAACGGGCCGCAGCGGCGCCCTGAGCCGCGAGGTGCCGGCATCCAATCCCCGCGCGGCGGCGCCGTGACGTCAGAGGGCACGTACCCTTTGAAAGACGCCGTGTCCGGGCGGCGGAAGGTGCCGCGGTCGGTGCGCGTGCGCAGGGGCCGGGCGGGGCGGGGCGCGGCGCGGCGCGGCGCGGCGCGGCGCACGCTCGTGTCGCTTGGGGCGGATCCGCCGCCGGGGAGGCGGGCGCGTGTCCAACGCCCGAAGTTACTTTCGTCTTTGCACCTCGCCCCTACGGTTTGCGAACCACAAAGGCCACGGATGGAGTTACAGTAGCAGCTGTCATAATGTTTCTTGAATTCTTTTTCCATCTTAAGTGTAAAGACAGCAGCTAAGTAGCTTTTATCAACTAAGAATTGAATTTAGTTACATCTTAAAATATTTCAGGTTATACAGATGTGACTTTTGTAAGATACTAATCGCTTGGTAAATATAACCATTTAGTTTTTGTAAGACTTAATGAGTTAAGATTGGAATTCATATATATTTTCTACTAACTTTGTGGTTCACAAGTGAATTTCAATGAAAAAAACATAGTATAATCTGTTGCATCATTCACGTTCTTTCTCTGCAATTATAGAAAGACAGAATGATCCTGGGATCTGCTATCTGATGTACTTCTGACATATTGCCTCCTTGATAATTGCAAGTGTACCTGGAGAAGCACTGCAATCTTGCTTTGTGCTTTACAGCCACTCAGGGATGATGCTATTAACTGGAATAAAACGGGTGGCTAGGGTGTAGGTAGGACCTGTGTTTTGTACTGATGCAATGCTGAAGACACAGAATTACAGAAGTAACCTTCACTGGGTAAGGCAACTCATTAAAGTTAGCTTTGCTACTTACTGTCTTTTAATATTTTAATTTTCTTATACTTGCTTATCTCTTTCATCAGATAACTTTTGTACATACATTTAAAGACGTCTTTGTTCCCTTTCTAACCAGTGTCAAACCAACAGAAATTGAAACAGAATCAGGATCTGAAACTACATTTAAAGCATCTAGAATTATACTGAGGTCATTTGTATTTTATCTTTTCTTTCACACTTCATGTAGGCCACCATGTAGCATTAACAAAAGAGTAAACGTTTAGCCTGCTGACACGGTTAGCTGTTCTTAGTCTCTGTAAGGCCTTCATTTCTTTCCAGTCATCAGGTTTACCTGAGGGCAGGAGAGAAGCCTGCCTCTTAGAAGAAAGCAGGAAGATTAGCACCAAACATTCACCATTTTCATGAACGTGCAGCTTTATTTTGAGGACCTACAGAGGGTTTCTGCTAGGCAAGCCTGATCCCAGGACTTTGAAATCAAGTAACTTATTTAATGGATAGAGAGGGAAAGGCCAGTCTGGAAAGAAACAAAAGGGCAATTAAGTACAGGAATTGCAGAGGGAAGAGAAATGGAAAATAGCAATTGCTCATGTCGAGCTCCTGGGACTGTGTTGCGGCAAGCCGTGCCACGAGGACAGGGCAGAGGCAGTTGATGGTGCTGCCTGCGATCGAGTGAGGCAGGGCAAAGGCTACCCTGAGTGCATTGTTCCAGTGTGACTAGTGAGATAATTTAATGTAGAGTGGCTTGGCAATTAGATGTCTCTACAGAGATTTTAACATCTAACAGATTAACTGCCTTATGTAAATGGGCTAACATTAGTTAACTGAGGATAACAATTATTAAACTGTTACATCACTGACTTGTGTAATGTTTTACTCTAAAAACAATTATCTGTAGATCACTAGAGGGTGCAATGATTTTGTGAATTGCACTGGCGTAACATGCGAATATGGTGTACTGAAAGATATGACGTGTATTATTTATTTAACTGATGGATGAGTAGTCATACCAATACCACCCCCAGGCCAACTTCTGGGTGACCTTAGCCGACTTGTTTTGTAAGTTCCCTGTCTGGAAGTTATTTTATAACAGTTACAACACAGCCTCTTTACTTCCATATTAAGAAGGGCTGTTTTTAATCATTAATCATTTTAATCAAAAAAGGGTTTTTAATAATCTGTTCTGACCTGTTTCTTACACATCCTTAGAATAAAACAGAAGTGATAAGATTAATAAAAAAACAAAAAATCAGTTATAGCAACAATCACAAATACATCACAGACAAATACAAGTCACACAAATTTGTGCCACTTCTATCAAGCATTTTCTGTTACAGTTAAAGATAGTATTTAAAGTGCCTTGATTTGTGTAGAAATAAACTGTGGGGGGGTTTTTAATCATGGAAAGCGCAGGACGTTATTTTGTGGACAGAACTCTCAAACAGTAAGTGACTGATACATACTCAAAACTGCATAATGACCTCACTGAAAAAGGTTGAGAGGGAAATTTCCCAAGAATGGGTTACTTCAGACAATGAAGTTTCTAGCAGCTTCTTCCGGTGCCAGGAATACTAGCCAAGCTGTGGAAAGACTCTGATTCGGTAAGACAGGTTCTCATGGAGTCTTATTGTTCACACTGAATGTCAAGCACTGAAGTTATTTAGAAAAGTTACTATTTAATGATAAACAAACTACCATATTCAGTTGGTAGCAAATACTTAAGTGAGAACTATTGAGATTAAATTTTTGCTGAAGAGAGCTACCTTGAGCTTGACTCTTCCACCTCATTAGACTATTCCTAAACATTGTTAACATATTAATCTACCATAGTATGCAGAGCTCTATCTAGAAGATTGTAAGTCAGTTCTAAATCCACTGTAGTCTTAATACCCTGTGAGTGATTTTTGTAACTGGAGAATTTTGCAATGGATGTTAGAAATGCCAAGCATTTTGAGAGGTCTCAGAATGTAGTATTTAGTTGTGGGAGATGGTGACCCTAAAACAGGCATAGGCAATTCAGCAGATACACATCTCTTATTCATTAGACTATCTGTAGCCTTTCAGCAGTTTTTCAGTGAAAGAAACATTGACTGCTGTCAGCAAGGAAAAAATCTCCAAGGAAGAAGGTGGTCAACATTTGGTGCAGATTAGCAGCTAGCTCTTACAAAACTGCCATTTATTTTAATAGGAGTTTTGTTCAAGAAAGTTTCACTTTTATAGATTTCTGACTATACTCAAAAAAGACAGTAGGGGAAAAAGCTGTCATTACTGACACACACCAATCTAAAACCTTGGCAGTAGCTCCAAGCCAGAGCCAACTGTGTTACACTTTGTAATTAAGAAGCACATTCTGCTTTTAGGAAATAATTCACGTCTCCATTTGAAAAAAAAATTCATTTGAGCAGATGTTTTGTTTCCAAGTAATTTCTAGTAGCTTCTGTATTTGACTGCTGTCAAGGGCTAGACTGCTTGTAAACCTGAGTTTTATAAGGAGTGATAAAATTATAAACAATAAAGCTGGACATTGGGAAAATGATTATTTGCAATACAAGGGGAGGGGGGAGCTTACACAAACACTGCATGTCCTAAGTGTTAAAATTCTTTATGTTGGTTGTGTAGCACCTTGAGAATATCATGTCTATTTTTTGATGATGAAGATTTGATATTACACTATAAAGACTGACATCTCTTTTCCCTGTGTATGTTGATAATATCTGTCTAGGAACTGAAATCAAAGAAAATACTCTGTCATTTAAGCCTGCCCAGTCACAGGCACTCCCAAGACGGTTTTAGGGACCATACCAGACATCTAGAAAAAATATAAAATCTGTGGAAGCCCATGTAAGATTGCTTCCCATGGGTCTTTCAGGGACTCTCTGCTTATGATTCTGCTAAATGCAACTGATAAATGAAATGGGCCCTGTGATTATGTGCCTCAGATAAATTTTGGCAGAGCGGTCTCCTTGGCATGGTTATGAAGGATCTGAAATGGCTCTTGGGATCATGTATGGAAGAGCTCAGAGGTTCCCATGAATGTATTTGCTGGAAAGTGTATTATCACTTCATATTTTGAGACACATGTTTGCCAGCAGGGAAGTGTGCATTAACCCCTTTTAGCAGTCTCATAAGATAACCATTGTTTTGACTTAAAAATATAAATGTCAGCAAATATTTCATAAATGAGAATTTGTTTTATGTCTAGATCATTCCTACGCTCCATAATGGCTACCAGAAAAGCCAGATTTTCAAACTCATGCAGACTTAAGACAATTCCAATATTAGCTTTCTTTAAGAAAAATACAGATTTTCTGGCACACTTAAGAAAAACAGCACATCCTGCTTCATAGTCCTAATCCCAGTGATCAATTAGACCACCCTGCAGTACAAAATAACACCAAATCCTAAACGAAAAAGGATTTGATGATGATGGCAGTGATTCAAGTTTGAACTGTGAATGAAATTAGCACAAGAAAAAGTAGCATTCATAATGGATTACCATAACCAAATTTTATTGCAGGAAGACTGCTGATCAATGGAAGCAAACCTATGCAGAAAATTCAGTATTTAACTGTTGCATTTCTTTGCCACTGACAGAACGTGAGTTCTGGTTGCTTATCCTGCTTCATGTATCACCAGTCAATACTTTTCAGGTTTTTCAAATGAAAAATTGAAAAAAGTTAACTACTTCATATACTTTGAGAAAAATATATTTGGTAGTCTTTTTCCTGTCATATTCTGAAACACTACAAGAAGACTGCATCAGTTCCTTGAACTGAAAGAAAAGGTTCTGATGTGTCTGAAATACTGGTATTCTCATACAGTGCTAATGAAAATTATTTGAAGGTCTTGCCCTTTTCTTGAGCTGGAAAAACAAGTTCCCACTCCCTTTGTCAGTCTGGCAATTGTACTGGCAGAAAACTTCCACTATTGTTTTTTCCAAACATACTTTTCCAGTTATTTCCATTATACAACCCTTACTTAATACCCCACCTATAAACACACTTTCACCATCAGCAGTCAGTTCAGAATATGAGGCTGTTACCATTAGGCTATGTTTTCCTACATACACTTCTAAAGTAAATAAAGAGTCCCCTTCCTTTCAGAAAGGAAGTACAGCATTTTCTTGGTGTAGGAGAGTAGGTTCTTGCTCACATTTTACTAGAAGCTTTGTGCAAGTAATTTTGAACAGATTTCTGATTTGTATCAAAAGGAGACAGTAACGGGGAGATATCACCACTACGCACTATATCACATCCTGAAAACATGGTGTTAGCTGCAAATTAGTTCATTTTCATGATGTTTTTACCAGGTTAGGACAGAGCTCAAACTACATTATGGATTAGCATTCAGATACTTCAGTAGTAAGTTAACTATCTCTTTCTCTTTTCAATGAGAGGGACTAAAACTAGAAATAAATGTGGTTCATCCAAATAGCCAGCATTCTTTACCTTTTCTCCTCTGCGCAGGACTAGCAGTTCCACCGCTGGTGTTGAGTCCTAGCAGTTTGCTTCCCACTGCTTCAGCAAGCAGGTATGTCCCTCTGAAACCTTTCACCCTCCTTCTTCATACCTAATGTACCCCAGAATTTCTTGTCATAAGTGAAGTCTGGGCTCATCATTTGACCCAGGATGGGGTCAGTCTGTGCTAGAGCCAGTGAGAGGGAGGTGACAGGCATGTAGCAGACAGCAGTGAAGACTCCTGAGCTCTATACTATCTTAAGCTACCTGCCTGGATCGAGTTAGCCATATTGTCAAACTGTATTCTATAAAAGGGATTTCCCACTTTTTGTCAAAGCTGCTTACGCTGACTGGAGCACATCCTATGTCTGGTCACTTATTCCCATTCTTGAGCTGCTACTCGTGTTGTACCAGTACATCTCTTCATATAGCCCAGCATGAGCTTTATAAGGGAACAATACAGTTGTATTAATGTCTCTGCACAGCCAACCACAACTGGAACTGCGGAAAAAAAATATCACAGAAAAGCTGTGCTAGTATTGCAGGGGAGGCAATGATGTTGCAGGAACAAGTGGTCAAGCGCTGATTAAGCCTGTACCGTGCTGTGCTGTGCCTCCCAAAACATCTACTGGAATTATAGCTTGGTTTTATCTAGATATTCAACAGTTTTCTAAATTCCAGTTTAGTGCCATTTTGTTCTTCATCCACTCACAAACTCTAACTTGGTTAGTATCATGCAACAGTTCACCCCAAAATAAAACACAGATCACTACAAAAACCCCAAATCCCTATATTTGTTTCCATGCTTTAACAGCCCACCAGGGGAGTCTTTCTAAATCCTCTAATTCTTAGGGCTTTTCTTGCTTCATTTCAGGAAAAACGGATTAAAGGAACAGCCAACAAATCCCTCTCACCTAATCCCTCATGATTTGGTAAAAATGGTTAGTTGCATATGAAATACAAATCAAAACTTTGACAAATTGTCATTTTCTATCCTGAGAAAAATACCTATCATCCCCCCAAAAGAGCTGAAATAGCTGCAAACATAAAAGCTTTTTGGAGAAAAGTTACAGGTATATATGTTTATTCAGAAATATGGTGGAATCGATTCATCTTCAACTTCTGTGGGGGAAAGCCACAAGAGGGGGCTTAATTTCTGTGAGGTTCTCCACATGAAGAACTGGTGCTGAAGAACTGCCTTCACATGAAGAACTGATTCCATCAGAGGGAAAGGATTCATACATACCTTCTCACAGGCAAACTTACCTCAAAGCATCCATATCGCAAGGCAAAGCCATATGAAGGAGGATAAGATCCCCTCTGATTCTATGTCCCAGCAGCAACCACCCTCAAAGGATAGCCCATCCCTAAACCCAGAGCGTATTTTTTTTTCTGCAGAAATAGATTATTTCCCTGCTTCTGTGTTAAAAATGTGATCTAGACAGAAAATCCTTTCTGGAAACAAATGAGAAAGATACATGCGGGCCCTTTTTCAGCAATTCAAATATAGTAATGAAAACAACATAAAAGCAATGGAATGTACTCAGATAAAAAGGTACCTTGAATGTCTTCTAGACTGAGCCAAGTTGATCTGGCAGCCCTACAAACCCTACAAAAGAGGGCTGGTTTTCAGCCTGGCCAGTTTGCTGGTATTACTGGCTGCTCAGCTGCATGACTGACAGCAGCAGAAAAATGAAGGAGATAGGAATGTGTGGGCAGGGACACTCCTTTTGATGACAGCATGATCTCAGACCAGCTTAAATCACTTCTGAAAGTGTAGCCTAAGTGGCTTTGCCACACAGTATTTTACACCACAGGAAAATCCAACATGATAGTAATTTGTACTCATTTTGTGCTAGTGAAAGGATAAAAGGGACAGTATAGTAATTATGAATCTGATCTCTGACACTGGTAACCTACAATGAATATTAAACATATGCATGCAAAAATCCATTGCCTGCATAGCTCTACTAGTGACTTTTCAAAGGGATTAAAAGAAACAGAAGCTTCCAGACAACGTGTATAAATAAGAGTTTTCTAGCATCTTTGTATGTTCACCTTTAACATTTGCCTTGATCACAAGGACAAGCAGAGATAATGAAACAGAGGCAGCAGGAATCCAGTGAAACTGGTTCCCCAGCCCGAAGGTTTCCAAATCACTTTCTTATGCCAATAATTTTAAATTGCATGTATGCATATGAAATGGAAATAAAAAAAATCCTATTGCTCACTGGGCAGTATCAAACCCAGGCTCATACAATGTGATCCTATGTAATACTGGCCATGTACATGTCTTACTGCAGAAATGAAATACAGCGAGCGCAAACCACAATATACAAGTTTGTGTCATAAGTGTTTTTCTGTGTTTTGGGGAAAAAAAATACAAAAGGCAGAGTGTATAATGAGAATTATTCATGCTCAGCTACCATATTATAGTTCATGTAACGTAGAAAAGGGGAAGTATACTTTCTTCCTTCTTATGACTAAACCCAATACGGAACTAAGTAAATCTTTTCCAGACATTTATATACAGATTCAGAATTTGATTTCCAACAGGAATTGTTGCAAAAGGACTCTTCCTGGAACTTCCTAATGTGTACTGTTTTTCTACTGCGTATAGCTTTCACACATATCCATGGACAACTGCAGTACAAAGGCAGCAGTCAAAAGGGACATTGTTCTCTAGCAAGGTGATACTGGTAGGGGAAAAGAAAAAAGGAAAAAAGGGGATGTAGTTTCTTAATAATACTATTGCACATCTATTTCCCATTTCAAAGTTATACTGATTTCCTTCTCACTTTGGAAAAAAAAAAAAAAACCAAAAAAACCAAAAAGTCTGGTTCCTAAAATCATTTCTAAACTAAAATAGCGTACGATCTTTTGAAAGACATCTGAGATTTATTTGTGGGAGAAAGGAAACTTGGATCTGAAATGTCTCCATCTTGGAGTTTCCATTTACTCAGTAAAGCAGCCAAATTACTAGGTTGCACAAATTTCTTCAACACTAGACTAATACAGCAAATATGACTTGGTCACATTTGGCCTAGAGTCAATTCACTCCTCTCTAAGGGTGAGAGCAAATTAATAAAACAACAGCACATCCTTCTCTCACAGGGCTGCAGATCTCTATCCATCAACTTTTCATCATCTACAATGGTTGGCTATATTCTGAACAGGTACCCACCCTGCACAAAAAGCTAAGTTTAGGAGTCACACTCACTTCCTTTGCCCTGTTTTCACATGCTAATCCATTTGCTCTGCTAACCTGCTACACAAATAGTTAGCATATACAAACCACAGGCTTTTGTGGTCTATGCCAGTAAGTTTGCATCAAGAAATCTAGAAGAGAAAACAATTCATTGAACACACATGAACTCACATTTCATGAACTCAAATATTTATTCATGCAAGTTTAGGTGTCAAGATCCTGCTACATCAAACATATCATGAATTCCCAAAAAACCCAACCAACCAAGCAAAAAAAAAACCCCGAAGGGTAGTTTTTAGCAAATAGTTTTTAAAAGTGAATATGGTAAGTATATCACTACTGGGAAAATAAGAGGGAACTTTTGAATTAACTGATTACATAGCAATGCTTCTCAAGGCCTTCAGTAACTTTTCTAATCAGGCAGAAAGCAGAAATGATTTCCCTGAATGAGTAGTATCAACAACCTTCCATTATCCACACTAAACAGCATTCAGAGTATCTTCTTATTGATTAGGTTTGTAATCACAGCTGAAAAATGCAGCTATTTTCTCTCTAGTGTATGAAATTTTTTTGTTCTTTTGCACTCATAAAACTAAAATCAGTCAGCTATGTTTAGGATGAGGATGACCTCATCCACTGCTAAAAGCAGGCAAAACTATTTTGTCTTTTCATCTGAACTGAAAGCTGACTTTTATTTATCCAGTCAAAAAAAAAGATCTGGTTCTACCAAGATGATACTTGTTTGCTAACATTTCTGAAGCAGTAGAACTTTGATTCATTGTTTAATAATTTGTGTTAAAGAAACATCAGGGTTTTTTTCCTCGTCACAAGACTCTCATTCCTGCATCACAGAAGTACTGAGGGGTTTTTAAGCTAATGTAAAAGCCACTCAGTTCTATAATAGGTGGAATATGTTGAATTATATATTTTACTCATATATCCCACTGCCTGTACATGGTGCTGCATGTACTCAAGAACAGCCTTTTAGATTTCCGTTTCCAGAAGTCTATAAACATATACCATGAAGTAACTTTTCTTCCCTTTGCAAATACTTGTCACTACACACCCAATTCTACTACATACCTCTCAAAGTGACCAGATTTAAATAAAGCATGTAGAATGTCTCAGTTTAAAGCAGACTGAGAATTAAAACAGAAAAATCTGAAAAAAGAATCTGCAGTGTAAGCTTCTACTACAGCATACAATTGTAGATATCTGCACCAAATGTCAGATAGAGCTTTTGACACTTTATCTATAGAAGTAGAATAGGCTGCCTAAGAGCTTATATCTTAGAATCTAATTTAGTAAACTCTTCACAAATTTAGTAAGCTCTTAACAGAAGGTGATGCATATTTTCAGAAAGATTTAAAATAGTCTTTGGATGAAAACAGAATGGCCTTTCACTTTCTTGATCACGGAAATGAGTTTTCCTGGACAAGCTCTGAAAGGTAACATGTAGTCAAAAACTACCTATGAAAGATTTGTATAGATGATGATGCATCTTCCATCAGATTCTGGGCTGAATCTCCCATCATACCCAGAGAGGTTCATTGAACCGGTGACATTATGGTCATGATGCATCCTGATAGGACGCATCATGACCATAATGTCACCGGTTCAATGAACAAATTCGTTTACTATTAAATTCACACTTGAAGTCATTCTTAATATGCTAAAAAAAAAAAAAAAAAAAAAGTGGTAACTCTTCAGAAACCTGTGACCATCTGGTTGTGAAACAGCAGCAGAGTATATGAACTGGTAACGATACTGCTGCTAAAGCACACCCCAATTTTTGGCTAATGGGCTGAAACTAAGAAGCATCAAGGAGAGATCAAAATTTTTTTTACATAGTATTTAATGTCTCTCCCTTTCCCTAATATCCCCCACACACTGCAGAATAAACCAGATATTACCTTTGCTTCAGAGCATTTAGTTTAAGTTGGGGTATATAAAAAAACATGCATTTGATAGAATGATTTGACAGCTGACGCTGCCTTGGAACAAACATTTGATTTTCAGATGCATTTTTGTTCCTGCCATAGAACTTCCTAAGTGGCTTACTTAAAGCTGTACAACTTTGGAGTATTGTTTCCTCATACATAAAACTGGCCAAATACCTTCCTTCAAGCATGTGATTTATCTACTGCTGTTTTGAAGCATGCTGAGGCTCTAGCACTGTCTACATCATTTGAGTGCAAGTAGTTATTTTTCTTATGAGCTTTCTGATAGGAAAGTTAAAAATACAGATTACAGACACACACAATTGCAGTTAGCTGGCCACCTCATTGCCTCATCAGTAGTATACTGGCTACTCTTGAGACTAGGTCTTCCGCCTGTTATATGTGGTGGTCTCTTTTGTTCTAGCATACTCAGATAGCCATAGTGAAATAATATGCGTATCACACGGGCACGCGCTTGTATTTACATTTTGCAGCAGAGGTCTTAAGTAGGTGGTACATGGCTCTCAGATGGCTTTCAGCTAATGAATGATGCAGAGTTTCAATTTAAAGAGTGACTCAAAATTTTTAACAAGGTACATGCTGCATGACTCATTAGCACCATGACTTTCAACTTTATTTATTTATTTTACTATTGTGCAATTTCCTTAACTTGTTCAGGGAGTTTGATAATGGCTACACAAACAGTTCCACTTTGTCGGTATCATTAATGGGAGCAGCAGCTGCAAACAGGTGTTTGACTTAGGTGCAGATACACAATGGTGTAGAACTCATGGATGCAACAACTATTCTGTTGTCTAGGAAACAGTCTCTTTCATAATTTTGGTGTATTTAAAACTCTGCATAATATGACAATTACCAGCCAGATAATGTTTTTTCTTGCAAGTGCCACAAATGTGCATGTGATCAGGTAGGCAGATAATAATCATATGTTATCACCCACAACTCATGAGCAAGCACAGTAACTACAATTAAAGACACAACTACATACTTTAATGTACTTTGATTATTTCCAAACAACAGAAAATAATCAGCAATTTCATACTTCTCCCCTAAATCTGATCCCTTTTTGGAACTAAAGACTACAACACTTCTTACAAAAAATGCACCAAACTATCAAACATTTAATGAATACAACTTTCCAATGTCTGCTTGAGGAACTAGTGATGATAGGTAGTAGTGGTAATATATTATGTTATACACACAAATATGTGTGTGTGTGTATATATATACACACACACACACATATACACACAGGTGTGTGTGTATGTATGTGTGTAAATATATATGTGTGTGTGTATATATATATGTGTGTACACACACACACACACACACACACACACACACACTTGAATGGTCTTCAAACCATGCTGCCTTTATCCATCAGGTCAAAATTTATATGCAGCTCCTTGTTTCAGAAATCTTATACTCAATTAGATACTATTAAAGCAATATGTGAATAAAAGCAAAACGCTGACTCCTCCTACAAAACAGCAAAGCAAGTATGATGCTACAAGCTGAGAAATGTTCATACACAATCTACTGCATGAGAGTGGCTACTTAGCCATGAGTATTCTGCTACTTAACTATCACAGAGGTAATTATCATACCAGTTCTAAATCAAACAGCCTTGAGGCACCTCTAACTTAATGCCTGTCACTAGCTGACCACAGAGTTATGATGAAGGCAAGCCATTAAATTTTTGTTCTGTGCTCTTTGGACCAGAGATTAGGCAGATCTTCGATTAGGTCAATTTATGTTGGCCTTAGTGCTGGGATCAAATTTCTTGGAACATTTCATACTGTTTTTCCTATTTTGACTGCTGCTATATAAAGAATGCATATTTAAAGTACTTAGGAAGTACCTAAAAGGCACAGCCTTTTTCCTAAGCCAAAATAAATCTAGATTTCACTACATGCGTAAAATCAGATGAAATTATTTACTCTACTCAGGTGCTTTATATTTTTATTTCATCTTACAGCTCAGCAATAACCTTGGAAATTTCTCCTTTTAATTATTTTTTTTTTCAGTCTTGAAAAAACTAGGTAGTTTCTTGACATTTGCAATTCTATTTATTTATATACTCTCCCTGTCCTAGTATGCAAACTTAAAGTAATGCAGTTAGCCTTTTGCTGTAACAAAAACAGTCCACTTACTTCTACAAGTTGATTTTCTCACTTAACCAGATTCTGATAAATATCTGCATAACCACGAGCTCCATCTTCCCAAAGACTTTTTCCAAAAAGGTCTTTCAAAAGGCCAAATACATCATGTCAACCAGTTCTTTTACTGCACATTTTATGGATATAATTCTAGTAAATTGGTGATCATTTATTTGCTGTTTCAAGTTGTGCTTGTTTAACTGTATCACATCTCCCAGGAATTTTTATTATTCTAGTTATTTTGATTGTTTTATCATGCAACGAAAACTGTTTTCTGCAAAAAATCTTCAAATCTCTCCCAACATCTTCTCAAAGCTATAATATTCGTTATCCTTCAACACTAATATACTAAGTCCACTGATCAGTCAAAGACTTCTACTAGCAAAGGTCAGCCACTTCTTAAATTGAAAGGCTTACCTGATCCTAATTGCAGTACCTGGTCTTATTAGACAGGAATTTCTTCTTTTTTAAAATCTCTGTATTTTTCAAAATAATTACCTGACTTCACAGTCTCAAATTCCAGTATCAGGGGCTACAATTAATATGCAAAGAAAGTGTTCCTTAACTATGTCTTGAATCATATAACTGACATCACCAATCATTATCCTGCCCCTGGCTATGCTATTTTGATGAAGTTCTTACTACTGTAACTATATTTGCATCAATCATTCAGAATTTTGAAGAGATTAAGTGTGCAGAGAAGCTCCAAATACATGCAATTGAATCTTATACTGACAGAAACCCTATTTTGCATTCTAGGTAGCACTATCTAGGTAGCACTACCATGGTGACTATTAAGTAAAATGCCAGTTGAGGTACACAAGAACAGTCCTCAACTGTTCTTACTAGAAGTCAGGACAATGGACTGACACAAACAAGCTTAAAAACAACATCTTAGAGACTGCTGTCTGCAAAAGACAATCTGTTCTTTGTACAAATCTAACACCAGGCTAACTCATTCATTCAAGGTTTTTTTTTTTTTTTTTTTTTTTTTCCCCAAAGTAAGTTAAGAAAACAGAAGACTGGAAGAGTGAGAACAATGAACTATAACTATCTGGGGTAGAAAGCTATTTTTTAGGAGATCCTAGCTGAGTATAAACTGCAAATGGGGGCAAACTCAAAAAATAAATTTAGTTTGAGTGCATCTGAAGAACAAGAACTTATGTTGGGATTTGTAACATTCTCCTTGGGAAGAAGCGATACAATGTTATTTTAATTCCCTCAAGGGAAGGACAAAAGAAACCTTCTTCCATATGAAGAATGCTTTTTAAGTATTTTCAGTTTGACTTTTAGTATACAGATGGAAGATAAATATTAGTTTTACTACTAACAAAATACAAAGCAAAAACAGTCATAATACTACAACAACCTAAAAATAAAGTGCTTAGAGGGGAGGTGGAGCCAGACTCTTAGAGGTAAATGGTGAAAGGACAAAAGGTAATGGACGGAAGTAGCAATGATGAAAATTCCAACTACATACTAGAAGCATTTCCTCCCCTTTCCCCAGCCCAAAATGTGGCTAGTCAAATATCAGAACAGATGGACTGCAGAATATCCACTTTGGAAGACAGTCAAAACTCAACTGGGTATGACCCTGAACAACCTGATCTAACTTTGAAGTTGGCCCTTCTCTGAGTGGGGGGCTGCAACAGAAGAACTCCAGAGGTACCTTCCCCAAGTTATTCTGTGATGCTAATAAAATAATCTTTTATTTGAAATGGGCAGTGCAAAAGATTAAATATGCTTTCTACACTTACTACAATGATTCAGTTCTGCACAGTTACTTCAATTTAAAAAAAGTGAAATATGTAGGTAAAAATGATAAAGTATACTTAGGCTAGTAACTTTCTGTATCCACATTCTTAATTTTGCTATTTCAACTACAATCAAGTCTGCAACTTTTAGAAATGACATGTCCTATATTAAATAATGTGGAGACCTAAGTTTTAACTGAACGGTATATTACATAGTAATATTTCAGAACCAGAATATTCACTAGTGGATCCAAGGTTACAGTTTGTAATTTTGCAAGCACAGAAAACTCTCCTACAGCTAACATCACATATTCAGATCCTGAAGATATGAATATATATGTATTTTTGGATACATAAGCATATAGAAGGGTTTCAAACTGCTTTCTCCTTGCAATAAAAGGGAAATTTGGAAGTAAAGAATCTTTACTGTGATTCCATTTTTCCCCACTCTCCTTGTGGATTGCTTGTAAACAATGTAATACTCTATATCTATCAAAGTACTTAAAAATGACTGCCATAGTGTATTTAAAGCACCGCATCAGTTGATAAGAATACTTTTATCTTCATTAGAAATGTAACACATTCATAAGTGAATTTCTAATTTTTAATCACATTCCATTTCTCAACCTTTTTTCTATGCCTGCTTCTTATATTTTTGAGTATCCCCTGAAAAGAGAAACAAATTAATTAGTGTACATATTTCAGTTCCGGCCTGTATCCCTAATAGGGATAACTTTATTGTCCTGTAGTGTTATTCTGAGCTGTCTGATGGCAGCTCAGGACTTTTATGCCTATTCTCTCTTTGGAGCCAAAGATGATTTTACCTTAACTGTCCACAGATGTTAATTGCACTATAATACCAGCATTTGCCTGTGAAGTTCAGTTCAACAAAATATCTGTACTGCTCCACAGACATAGACAGGTTGACTAACATATCAAGGATGACTAAGACAAAGATGTAAGGACTAAAATAGCCTTCTGTGCCATGCATATGCTATGAACTTACCCCATAATAATGTTGTAAGCTTCTCTCCAAGGAAATAGAATGCTAATAACTCAAGGTAGGAAGTGACAAAAAGCAACATTCTTCCAGCTATGTCTAGAGCTTCTAAAATTGGGTATACCCAAATACCTGAAGCGTAATTTACCCACAGCATCCTAAGAACAAAGAAAAACGAAGTCTTAAACATGAATTAGCCATGTCTACATTTTAATTTAATATAGACTATCCTGTTTATTTCTCAAGCCACACAAATCCCTCAATTCTAAGTTCAGAATAAAACTGGCTACAGAAATACATCATTAACTACATCTTAAAGCTATGTGATTTTAATAATTTCCAGTTAAAATATCTTCGTTTGATGCAAAAGTAGCCCTTGCTGCAATCACCTCTTGCATCTCTGATATATGAAGATGAGAGACCATCATATCTGGCTTGAGAAAATATAATCAAAGATATTGACATGGACAACAGAATCCTTGAGGTTGATTTGGATGGCAAGCAAAAAGTATCCGTATCTACAAGATGGGTAGCTAGGTGGAGAGAGCTAGCTGGATCAAATACAGGTCTTTCACTAACTAATGGAGTTTTGCTCAGGGTGAAAAAAACCAAAATGTTACTACATTAAATGTATAGAGGGGAAAATAAATAAATAAATAAATAAACTGGAAGTTGCGGTAACTGTGCGTGTTTGACCATTATCTCTCTCCATAGGAAAATCACATGAAAGGCATTTCTTGAGGTCCCCTCAGTTTTGGGATTCATACCCTCTAACACAAGAATAACATTTAAAGAGAGCCACAGCAAAAGATGGCTTATTTTCAGTTGAACTATTTACTATTTAGCACGACTACACAGAATCCAAAGGATCTTTTGAAGAATCTGGACAACCTAAAAAGTTTTTCTTAAAAAGGAATCACTCAAAACCAAGAGAAAACTAGCTCTTTATTAATATGTTAAAAAAAGTTAAAATTGTAATCTGTTCCACTTAATTTTTGTTCTTTTTCTGAAAGTTTCATTATTCACTTGTTTTCTAGTCCCACTCAGACACATCTTTCCTGCTAGGATTATCTCTTAGGTATCAAACATTTAACAGAATGTCCCATTTTTATATATTCAAAACCTACAATCACAGAAGTCTTTAAGCACCACAGAGGTACTGTTAAGAATGAGATGAACATAAACAGGGAGACAAACAGAAGAACAAACAGAATAAACATCTGCAACCTCTACATGTTTCTTCTAAATTATTTATTGTTGTATTTCTGTGTAAGAATTGAAGTACATTGCTATAAATTAAACATAAAGAACATAATAAACACAACATAAAACCCAAGACGACTGCAGGTTCATACTCTTAACTCATTTTTGTTTAACATGATTCTTTGAAGGAAGAAAATTATTTTACAAAAATATATTTCTGAGGAACAAGGAAGGCCTACCATATAAGGTATGAAGAACCAAAGATGCTAAGTCCTATTATTCCATTCAGTTTACCAGGATATTTATGTGGACATGCTATCAGCTCTACAAAAAGTAATGGCAGTATGGTGGTATGCTAAAAATAAAAACAAATACAAGAGTTTAAGATGGAAACATAATGCAAATAGCTCCTATAAAATGATGTAATAGAAAACTCTTGATGTACAGTTGTGATAAAAGTATTTTCTTTCACAGTATTCTCTCATAAACATTTTAATCTAATAAACAGATTTCCTAAAATACCCATTTATGTAAAAATAATAGATTTCCATTTAGGAAAAAACAAACAACAAAAAGGCAACAAGATGATGCCATTAAAATTAAGTGGAATAGTCCAGCTGGATAAAATGCCAGAATGTGCACTGTACAGTAACCTTTATCTGACACTTACTACATGGTAAGGAGAAAACTTTAATATAGTTTAACTGTGCAGTATTATACTACTTAAAGAAAGTGAAAGAATAAGTGGGGAAACAAAGTCTTGGAAGTCACAAGAAAAAACATTAAAAACTACATTCTCTAGAACTGTTCTGATAGAAAGCCAAATGCATTTAACTGGCTTGCACAAGGATGTTACATACAGAATAAAAAAATCTGAGTAAATTTGTGACACAACTTAAAAAGGATCTAAGAATTTAGTAAATATTAAAATTATATGATTATTAAAAATACATTTAAAGAACAGTATGTGAAGCACTTCCATTTGCAAAGAATGAGAACTATCAAGTTAACACCATCACACCCTTAACTCCTACCTGTGCATGTAGTAGAACTGCGTAATCATACACTAGTTTTTCCCTATATTGCCTCCTCTTTACCAGTTCTGAGGATGGAAAGTGTACAGTGCACAAGATAGTTCTTACACAGGGAATTAGACACAGAATCCGACTCTTCTAGTCTTTCCCCCTCCCACCCCCCATTACTGTTATTAATTTATGCAGCTTCATTAGTGTGGTAAATTTCAGACAATATACTTTGGGAGACAAAAGCCTTTTCATCATCCTATTACCTACACTTATAGCTGTGCTGAAACAAAGATGGATACTTAGCTGCCTGCAACTTAGTTTCAGCAAAACCAGCAGTTAAAAGAATAAACAACATATATAACTGAAAAAGTTAAATCCAAAATGCTGAGAAGGCATCAGACTTACCATAGTATGATTAAGCCAGCTTGGATTAATCTCATCCAGCTCTTCAGGATATATAAGTTCTCTGTTATATGCATATAGAGTCCAAAACATAACAGCTACAAACTGAAGTTAAAAATATAAAGAAAGAAAATAAATATTTGCACACAGGAATATTAACAAGGACCACTATACTCATAAAACAAACACTTAAAATGTAACTTTTCCTATCTAGTGGTTGCAGAGTGTACATTGAAGTACTTTATTACTAGCTGCCTCAATTTATTTTCTTCCTCTGAATTTGACTTTAGAGTCATTTAAGAACTACTTTATTTACTTGTATAGTAACTTATTTTTTAAAATCAGTTCCATTGCACTAAGTCAGTAGGAAATGCATTGTTGGCAGCATATTCATGACTAATAAGGCATCAAAACTGGAGTTCAGTTTTCTTCTTGGTTAGTGTCCAAGTATGGTTTTCGTGCTAAGAAATAAAAT
The DNA here is from genome assembly GCF_036370855.1 of Dromaius novaehollandiae. Taxonomy (NCBI): domain Eukaryota; kingdom Metazoa; phylum Chordata; class Aves; order Casuariiformes; family Dromaiidae; genus Dromaius; species Dromaius novaehollandiae. Next base: position 16,496,690 of record NC_088113.1, read on the forward strand.
GGTTCTCATTAATTTTCTACTGGTGGCAAATTCAGAGCATGTGGCAGCTCTGAGAAATACATAAAACACTGTAAATCAATAATTATTACATATCAAAGTCTGTAGAAAGGTAAGATGAAGAGCATAGGAGCAACAGTAGCTTTTCTTTTTAGTCAGTATTTCAACTATCAAAAATATGCATCCTATGTACCTTCCGACTAAGCAGCTCTCAAATTTTTGTGGTATGAGTACCATAGGAACAAAAAAACAAATACTATCTGAACAGCTGAACACTTCCCTGAGCATATGGACACAAACTGATGCTGCCTGATACATCAGCAGCAGGCAAGGCAAGTTCTAAGTAAACGAATAAAAAGGACTGCACAAAGCTTCATTAAACATAGAACTCTGAGACATGCCAGTATGCAGAAGCAACTAAATTTATTTAATTCAATTCCCTAGAAATCAGTGCTTGTGCCTTATAATAAATTCATATCTCAGTGTTAGCCATATAGATGTAGCCTACACTTATTCCTTGCTGATATAATCCAAGTTAGAGGAATACTTTCAAAACCATCCAAACATACACACTGCATATATCTGCATACATTTAAATAAAAATAAGAGTTAACTGCAACTACCTGCAAGAAAGCCCCTTCTTTAGGAAAGTGATGCTGCATATTCTTTTTAGTTCAATAATTATTCATGTGATTATTTCTTTTCATGAGGATCATGGACATGAAAAAAAAAAAAAAAGCTTTGTAGAAATAAGACTTATGCAAACTGAGATGATGAATCTCTCATGCTCACTTGGAAAACACTTTTTTTCATGAGACAAAAAGCCTACATCATCTTTTGTAGGTTTTTCAGAAAGGCTTATATTTAGAGTAAGGTATATAGTGTGGTTTTTAATTATTAGTCATTTTAGTGTTATCTCCTAGAGAATTCAGTCAGTACAGACATGTATTCCAAAAACTGCAATACTAAAAAAGTAATTTCAGAAAATCTGTTTTCTGAAACACACCAGTATGGATGGAGAGAAAGGAAACAACTGTTAGTCTCACTGGAACACTTACGATTTTTGGAAACTGAATAAAATGGGATCACACTTGTCAGCTTTGTTAAGTTAAATTGAGCATATCAATTTATTCTGTCTTTTCAGAACTTACTTGAGAAAGCATTGAGGGCTCTGGCAGTTCACAGGGACTACTTACCAACCCAACAGGGAATACTAGCACCGAGAAGATGAAGTCTTTCACAGGCAACAATTTGGATGACACACTCTTCTTTTTGGCAGTTGTGAATATGAGTACAAAATCAATTATGACACATATCCCAAACAATAAAGTTTGCAGAATCTAAACAGGTAAGGAAATTGTTAATAAAAAGGCTTTTTTAGTACTTTGTTTTTGCTGTATTCCTCCAATCTTCCAAGCAGAAAATGTGAAAGTACATAAAAATTATTTGTCCTTGAAATAACTGGCATTCTTTTTCACTTGCCTTAAACCTACATCACCAATCTACAGGTTTGGGCACGTATATTTAGTAATATTAGAGAGGTCATAAATACTTGGAAGGAAAAAAATAATCAGTTTCTGTGCTGACATCTTAACCGGTCCATTAATAACCTGAAAGTCTAACACCAACAAGTTTTCCGCTGACGGAAACGGAGCGAGTTTACTCACAGAGCTCAGCGGCAGCCTACAAGCTCGAGGAGCCCCCACAGCTCCTTATTTCTGGTAACAGACTAGAGATGCTCAAGCGTCCAAAGCGCCCAGACCGGTGCAAGCTGTCCAGGCCTGAACAGCTCAGCAGCAGTCTGGGAGCAGCCGAGCCGAGCCGGGGATTTAATCCCGGCCCTCGGTGTGGAAACGCTCCCGCTCCGCCGTCCCGATCTCCCGCTACAACACACCTCCTGCGCGACCCTGCGCCAGGGCACGGCAGTCAGCTTCTCTTTCGCCCAGCAGTAAAACGAAGCTTTTTTTTTTTCTTTTTGAAGGAGAAGAATACACGGCATTAGGGAGATAATCTCCCGAGAAGCACCTAATTGTTTCAGTCACTGGGTGACACAGCCCTGCCAAGAGCGCGGGGAAGGAGCCCGTCTGCCGGCAGTCTCAAGCCTCCCTCCTCAGAGCCCAGGGAATCGCTCTTGACACCTCTTCTCTCCTCCTCCCTCGATCGAGGGCACTCTCACTTCAGCTGAGCCCCTCGTCAGCACGGCACCTGGCTCGGCGACAAACAACGCGCACCGAACCACACTCCCTCCCAACCGTTATCTGCGCTCTGGCGCTGGTCGCAGCCCGCAGCTCCCCGCGAGCCGCCCGCCCGGCCTCCCCCACCTGGTTGATGAAGGTCAGGTATTTCCAACGACCTCCGTAGGTGTCGTCGCTCTCCCTGCGGGCGGAATTAGGCAGCCCCACGTTCTGGCAGAGCGAAAACAGAGCCCACAGGAAGCAGCACACGTGGAGGACCACGACGGGCCACTGGCCCCGCAGCCCCGGCGCCACGTCCGGCAAGCCTCCCCGCTCCATGGCCGCCCCCTGGCCGGCAGCGCCGCCGGGCCCAGCCGCCGAGCCCAACGGCCGCGCCCGCGTGGGCCTAACGGCGCAGCGCGAGCAGCCCCGCAGCACGGAACGGACCGCGCATGCGCCCGCCTGCTGCTACCGCCTGTCCCCGCCGCCATCTTGCGCGATCTCCGCTGCGGGGCGCCAGGGATGGGGGGGAGAAGGGGAAGGGAAGGCTTTTGAGTCCCGCAAGCAGGAAGGGGGGCTATACCATGGCAGTGCCCCAAATTGGTGGCATGGCTCAAGGATGGGTCCCCCAGATTTACCTCTTAGTCTGAGCACTTTCAGCTTTCAAGATAACCCTGCTTCTTTCAGTGGATTACCCCCGGGGGCGTGGGGGATTTTGCTAGGAGGGTGCTGTGCCCCTCCCCCGCCCCCATGAGACACTGCCCCATGCTGGGCTAGGGCTCGGGTTGCCCCGGGCCTACAAAGCCTTCACAAGGAATCAGGATTTAATCTGCTCTGGAAAATGATATGCTGACCCAGAAGCAGTGACAAGTTCTTCTGGGCAGGACTTAAGCACATGGAGCCGACCTCAAGGCAGTGGAGATTTCGCAGAAGGGAGTGACCTGGTGTCTTGCCCCATCTTCAGAACAATGCATAATGCAGAGCTCTTGGTTTTACAGCTGTCATAGAAGTTGTAGTATTGATTTTAAAAATTACAGACAGTCTAATTAGAGTATGCAAAATTAAACCATTCAGTTTTTTTCTTCTAAATGCCAGCATGGCAGTGCTATGCTGAACCTCAGAGGTCACTCTGTTTTCTGCATTAAGTGGCGAGATTTACCTCTGTGCTGTTTGCAAAATACTATAGCCTCAATGGTGCAATATAAATATATAGTTAAGAGGGGTGGGTTTTTTTGAATTTATAATGTTACAGGCTATAGAGAATTAAACAATTTTCTTGGTTTGTGAAGAGACTGATAAGGAGAGATTAAAGTCTTTGCAGATGGTAGCAATTTGGAAAGGCAGGTCATTACTGAAAGGGCAATGGGAATTTTAATATACATTCTGTACTAATGCTTCATTTTTAACTGGGGGCAGCCTTGAGGCATTTATTGAATTACTAAATACTTCACAGACTTATTTTTTATTAGAATTAACCCTGACAGGTTAGTTTTGTAATGGATCCTTACAAATACAATAATTGAAATATATAACCTGTGGACAGCTGTTAAGATGAATGTTTCCATAACAACACACAGCTACAACAGGTCCACAATGACACAGGATACTGTTTCTATGGTAATAGAATATCTTAGTTGTAGGGATGCAGGGAAATGCATTATGAAAAGTGGGAACTGATATATTAAAGGGACTTTCTTGCTTACATTTATCTGTGTCTAGCCCCATCTCGCCACTTTTCTCTTATACTGTACCTAGATTGTAAACTTCTTAGGTGGGAGAGACACTCTTTAGGTTGTTTTCCTGAAGCAATTGACCATATCCAGTCACACTGTCCATCCCTCTAACTTTTGAACCTCTTGGTTAATTTTAATCAAATTAGACTGTGGGGCTTCAAAAGCGTTTCAAAGATACACCTCAGGTTCCATGAACATCAGGAGACAGGGAGACAGGGAGAAAACAGAAACCCAATGTAGTGGCATCATGGGGAGAAAGTCCACACTGTGAATTTCTGTTTGGCCTGCTGCTTGGCCAGTCAGCCACAACTGGGGATGCCTTCCAATTAGGGGACATGAGCCCAGCTGTGCTGAGGTTGAGGTGAGAAGGAACCAGAGATACTAGCGGGAAAGGAAGAAAGGTGAGGACATGGAATACGCATCTGTGGTGTTTTATAGCCAGTTCAAATAGCTAAGTAAAATTCTAACAAAAAGAAGATGGCATGGCAACAATTTTGGCATGATACACACAGACACACACACACACACCAGCTTATCTAGTTCATCCTGTCTAGTTTCAGTTTTTCTCTTTCCTTCAGAAAATGTGAGCTATGTGAGCTATGTCCCTACTGACTAGTACCAGTACGTCAGCAACACTGGTACTCTCAATTAGCAATACCTAATTCTTTGGCTGAATAGGCCACTTTCTTCCTTTTTGAGGGAAGGTGCATTTCCCATTCTCTCCCTTCTCACATAATAGGTATACTCTACTTCATCCTCTGTAATAATAGTATTGGAGGTTAGAGTAGAAAAATGGTGACTGTCAGAGGTTGCTGCTGTCTGTGCCAAAAATTATATCCAATCTGCTTGTTTCCAGAATATTACTAGGTGTGGGTTATTGCCTGGCCGAACTGGTCTACTAACCTGTATGTATCCATTGGCCAAAAATTGAGCTCTACTGATTTACAGGACAGCTGTACAAGGGTTACACTTTAATCTTAGTCATACAAATACAAATTTAGGGAATTATAGGAGCCAGTGCAATGAAGTTTGGGTATGTCAGCCTGTGTCCAATCTCATTTTACTTCTTACATGAGTGTATTTTCCACTTACTATAATGGAATTTATCAATGATGTGATATAAGAATCAAACAATTATTTCATTTCAGTTTATCTAGAGGATTAGCAGAACATTAAAAACAAGGTAATAAAGAGTTGAAAGAGTGCACAAAAAATAAAACATCAAATAGGAGGACTTGAGGTAGATCAGGGAAGAATTACAGAGAACAGTTTGGATTCTCTGTCAAACAGTGAATGGAAGATATAAACCGGCTTTGCACAAAAATGTAATAGTAGGTATATAGGGGTTCTTTAAACAGTAAAAGCTTAGAAAGAGGTAGTGAGGGATTTCTGACATGGATTTAGTTATCTAGTTGCTCTGTGTGTCCCACTTCGGTCACTTGCATCCTTTTGTGAATTCTGACCCTTAATCACCCTGGCCCCTATTTGTCTCACGTAACTTTAGTTACATACCTGAGTTGCCTGGTCTACTTCTTTAGTGAATAAAGAGAAATAGGCCCACTGACCTTCTGTCCAAGATCTTGTCTGTGCTGAAGGGTATTTTGGAGGAGACCCTGCCTTAAATGGAAGCCTCCTGTGAAACCAAATCTAAGCTACACACTGATGCAGATGCCTAAAGTTGGTTAGGGAAACAAGGTTTCCATGCCTTGGATTATACATCTATATAGTAGTACATATTAAAAACAACCAGAAAAATCCTTTTCTCCCCACCTTTTCCCCTCACTGACTGGGCTTGCTATTGTGTTACTGCATTTCAAAAAGCCTACTGTAAACTTTCATTTGTATTTGTAGAACATCTTCTAATGCTTGGATAAGAAGTTGGTGGAGTTGATACATAGAGCTTCTGGAAGCAGGACTAAATCAAGGATAACTTAAAAAATATACAAAAGAAAAGTGCTTTCTAAATGTCATTATTACAGACTTAAATTTGCTTCGATATAAAAACTCAAGAAGAAGCTAAAGGTTTTCTAGAAAGAAATTACTATTTCTGGGTGTCAGTACTGCTTACAAACTGAAATCACAATATCTGAGATGAGAAGGTTTCTAATTTTGCTTTCTGGGCAAGAGAGAGGTTTAAAGAAACACTTCAGGAGTGATTCCTCTTAACATTATTCTCACTAGGCAGTGTAGTAATGTTTTTACCCCAATTAGTTTTCCTTTTGAAATTAAAATGAAGCTTTAGTTGAATTGAATTATTTTACATTTGCATGGTCTTTAACTGTGGTATAACATTATTTTAAGTGTGTTGTACTTACAGTTATTATTTTGAACAACACAAAAAAAGCATCTTAATATTTTTTGCCTATTCAGGCAAACTCTGTATGTATAGGGTTTTTTTTCTTTAATGAGTTTTGAGCAGTTAATAAGATACTCATTTCAGAATTTTTTTTACTTAACCTGCACTATCTAATTAAAATCTTTTAAGGGAGATAGGCTTATTCTGGCAGAGTGTTCTGAAAGATTTTCCCTAGATGCAGTATTTGGTCTACTCAGTACAAAGGGGTCTGCTAGATCAGTAGTGGAATTTTAAAGTGTAAGAAAAATTTTATTAGTTTTAATTTCTGAAGGTAATCTGTAGAGGAACATATAAGAATGCACAATGCTTTTATACCTTTAAGGTAATACAGACAAAAAATGTTCTTTTCTACCAGGAGTCAGCTTTTGTGCCAGTTAGTTTGAAAGAGAGTAATATGATGACATTATTGCTTTAAACTAATGTAGACCATTAGCTCCATGTTTAATGCTAAGGTGGATTGGATTTGATTCCTGTACAAATGTTGCAGAGGAGAAGGATTCTTTGTGCTTTATTCCATGTTCCTGTATCCTGAGTGTGCTAGACATTTGGCTGTAAAAGTCTCCACAAATTATTCTTCTGCAGTCAAGTTTACCAAGTATCAGTAATACCTTAAATGATGGGACCTTACAACTAAAAAGGAGACTATTTTCAGTAATTTCAGCTCAAATTTTGTGTCAGGATTAAGGCATTTTTGAACAGGTATTTGGAAATTCAGTTAATGCCAAACAGATGCTAATTCAATACAGACATGGTCATTGGAACTTCAGTTAAAACTCTACTGTCACATTTCATTGTGCTTATTTAAGGACTCTTTAATAACTTGTAAGAGAAGAAAGCACATAGCAAATTATGTCCACAGTTTTGCGTACACTTTATTATGGTCAGAAAGCTGCATTTAAATATAACATCAGATTGCCGATTCCTGTAAGTACTCAATGGCATAAGCTGGAGTGCCATGTGTAGAGTCAGTCAGGGTGAAGTGAGTGGTTAGATGTTGAAGAACTTTTTCAGCATGTACATAGTATTTGAGGGCAAGAGAATATCAAACATTAATAGCTGAAAAACTGCTGATACAGTTCTCATGTCTGCTTTAGAAAATCAGAGCCATTAATGGTGCCAGTAAATTACAATAAAGTCATGGTAGTCCAATTACTGCTATTTTAAAATACCAAGATTCCTTTGTAGCTATGGAAACAAAAATGCAGACATTAATAAGCAAGGGGGGGGGGGAAACTGGTGTTTCCGTGACAACAGATAAAAGCATAGCTCCATGAAACCCAAAGGAGAGAGTAACAGAAATACCTTTTACCATTAGATACAACGGAAATAGAAGTCCACTGCAATAAAGTACTTCACTAAGAAAGGTGTTAATAGGTCAAAATATTCTGCCAAGAAGTTACAAGTACTCTTTTTGCATGACCACTTCACATTGCTAATATTGAAATGAGCCAGCAGCATGAGGCATTCTGATGTGTTCTATTGATTATCTTCAAGAGGATAAGAATAAAAATGGCATGTTAAAGCCCGTGATGAGGACTGGAATGCTCTCGTGGCACATGTGGAGTAGACGAATATTGTCTATAGCATGCTGAAAGAACTTCTCAGACAACAGGCACAAGACATAAGGGCTAGGTCCCAACTCAGAGATTACTCTAGGTGCTTTGCAATGTGAATGTGTCTAATACACTCTAAAGAAAGCTAACTATGGACAGAGTTGATGCTACTATTTCATGCTCAGGTATTGCCTGGAGAACAGCAGTTGTTCCCTGGAGTGCATCATAAAGTCTGTGCAGATGTAGTTCCTCTTGTCCAGATGAAAAAAATTATATATATTAGGTATGATTATGACACAGGAAAGGAGACATGGAATGTGTGACTTCATTGACTTAATCATTATCACTCAGAATTTAGCTGGCAGCTTCTCAACACAATTCAAAAATATTTTTATCAAAGGAACCTAAGATTGTAGACAACAAAATAAGGGAGGTATTGTGATACAGGTAAACAAGGGCACTTCAGTAAGATTACAGGGCTATTCTTCAGTGGCTAGCATACAGCATAATAGAACAATGATATTTTAAAATAATTTAATGAAATTTAATCACTTCATAGTCAAAGTATATCAGTTTGAAATCCTAAATTGTTTTGTGTCTATAGCAATAAAGAGCTGGATACTAAGCTATAAAAATGTAGGGTTTCCTTGACAACATGTTGAGAAAAAACACAACAGCATAAAAGCTTGTGGAAAAAATAAAGATGTAGTTGAGTTGGCTGAATGGCGTGGAACATGACCATGAAGCTTTCGATGGGTTTACCTGTGTGACTTGTACAGGCGTGGGGGTCACAGCGATGGGAATGCTGTGTTTCTATACAGTTCTAGTTACTGATGTTTCATTTTACTGATTTTGATACTGATCTGCAGCTTGATTTGAGTGATGAATGACCCTTTATATGGTGGATTTTAGAAGGTTTCTGAATATTATCAGAAGTTATCTGTTTTTCTATGACAAATAAGAAAGAGATGGAAAAAAATAGTATGACTGTGTACTCTAGTTTGTGTATGTGTAAAAGACCACCTGACTAGCTGACTTCTTGAGTTAAAGCAACTGTTCCTCTAAAAGCTATATTTTTGTCTTTATGTTATCACATTTAAGTGCACTGTAATTGTAACTACTCAAATTTATGGTATTTTCTAGAGTGTGATATCCCTGAAAATACCATAGCTTATTACTCCAGCAGTCTAAACAATCTGGAAATACCTTTCCTAACCCTCCTGAGAAATGTTTATTTTGTAGAAGAGGCAGCATAGGACCCTCCATTTTTTACCCTTTCAACTGTCAGCAAAAGAATGACTTGAGCGAGGAGGAGTAATTGGAGCATTTTCATTACCACCCTATCTCCCAGTACCTTACTAGCAAAGCTAGACTCAACCATCTGCTTTTTCTCACAATTGTCTTCAAGTTTTTTTCCTGAGTCATGGACTATCCTTGTGAAGTAAGCCACAAAACAGTCCTTCACCAGACCTGCTTATGCTAAAATAATTAAAAAAAAAAAACAAAAAAACCCCAACCAAATCAATCTGGTACGATGATTCAGCCTATATATTTAGAGCCTTACCTAAAACACATTAAAGCTAAATTTGGGGAAATATCTGTGGACTTTAATGGAGTTGCTTCAAGGCTATAGCTAGCATATATATTTTTTTTTCTTCTTTGGGTGCGTGTCTACATGCACAGCTCCACTGCTGGGGTGTAAAAAACACCCGAGCACTTTAGACCAGAATTCTAGTCTTAGTGAAATGCTTAGGTTGTATGCACAGCCAGCTGAACCTTTTCATTTTTGTGATTGGACTTTTTCAGCAGCACTTGACTCTTTTCCCTATGGGATCTATTACTTTAGCCTTGTGTTTTATTTTTTTCCTTGTACTGGCTTTTCTTTGGCAAGTATACCCATATTTGCTTCTAATGAAGCAGTGTGTCTCCCTTTTTCTGTTCCAGCACATTTTTGTCTTTAAGTTCCTTTTTTTTAATCTTGGTCTTTTCTTTTTTCTTTTTGCTATGGCCTGACCAATATGTGAGGATGGCTGTTCTTCCTGTGTAAGCAAAATGTACAAAAGTGCCATATGCATCTTAGTAGCTATTACACAGAACTGATATCAGGGTAATATTTGGCTGTCTAGTTTACTCAAATGCCTTCATTCCTCCCGCTTTGATTATCTTTTCTTATATTCAAATTCCTCCAAATTTTAGATACTTGCTTTAAGGGATTCTGTAAACTTACAGAGCTGTGTTCCATGGGGGAAAAATATTACGTTAAATACCATAGTGCAAATAAATCTTTGGTGAAATGAAAATTGTGTAGGCAACCGTAATTTCTGTACGTTTAAACTTAACAGTCCTTAGGTCTGTATTTTGTACCTTAACATTCTTCGCAATTGTCAGTTTTTAATTTCTTGGGATTTGGGGAGGGGGGAGGGAGAAATAGTATAAAACTATAATCATGGTTTCTGACTTCTGCACAGCTTACAGTGGGTTTGGCTGTTTACATCTACAAAACAAACATTGCTATTTGTCATAATTAACCAACAGCAATATTATCTCATAATTCTTTACATGGATTAGTCCCCAGAGGAGGGTTAGATACATTTGGACATTAGGTTCCAGATGTCACTTCAAAAAATGCAAAGCGGTGAATACTATGGCAGAAACGCTGCAGCATCGTGGCAGTATGGTGTAGCAGCCTGGAAAAAGGACAAACCATACTATCACAGGGTCCATGAGATCCTGAGACAAAAAGAGCAACATGTATCTTTCAAAGATACTGTCTCAGGCTATATATCTTGTTACTATGCTTTTCAACCTGGGTTCAAACTGTAATTCTTTGTGTTTTTTAAAAATGAGAAGATTCAAATGACACTACTTATTAATAATGCACAATGTTCACTGAGTAGAAAGTGCATGAAGATTAATTTAGAGAAAGAAATAGTAATCAAAAGGATTAAATCTGGTTTTACTTCTATACACACACAAAATGACAATACAAGGAAAATTATCAATTTTACTGAATTGATTTAAGCAATTCCAGTTTGCAGAATACATCACGTTGTATAACTGCACTCATAAAGTCTGCATTAACGTAACTCTCTGCTGGGAGCCATACTTTTCTCTCTAGACATGCACTTCTCTGTCCTAACTGAAGCCACAGACATTTCTCTGGCAAAATTTCCCTGAAGCTGACTTCAACCATTAGCTTATACAAGAAAGAAGAATTTAAGTTTCTTCTGTGGCTAGTACCTAGCCCACACTCAAAACCCAGTCAGCCTGTACTAGCAGTAATCTCTCTTTTCACACTGTTTTAGACATGGAAATGAAGATCTCTTTTCATTCAGCGTAGTGTGGTTAATTAACTGTCTTTATGATATTCTTTGTTAAAGGTTGGGTTTAATAGTCTGAAAGCCTCAAGTCCAGTCTTGCTGTTTTTACTCACACACTGAATTCTGCTGATTTGGGATTCGGCTCTGGATCCTCCAGACTGGGAACTCTCAGCTACTTGCCTCACTGCTCACACCCCTACGGCCAGGAGACAGGCTGAACAACTGTCAGAGACACTGTGCACTAAACAGCGATATGGGCACCATGAAGTGCCTCTTCTCTTTCCCACCCCCTCTTTGTCTAGGTGTCCTTGCTCTTTCGTGTCTGCAGAATACCAAATGCAGTGGAACCTCTGTTTGCATTGGAGCTCATTTGAATATTAAAAAAAAATAATCACACCTGAAAAATTACATTCAAGAATGCATGCACCTCATGTCCAAGCACAGTTTTTGAAGCTGGATGTCTTCTCTCATACATATGTGAAGATATGCATTTAACAAGTGCCAGTCCCTTACTATCACAGAGTGGCCAAGTCAAAAAGGTTCCTCAAAGTTTTCCAGCTCCTTTCAAAAATTGTGTTCTGTGCCTCCCTTTTTGGTCAAAAAGATGTTGAGAAGTGTTATCACTTGTCTGACAAAAAACTCACCCCCTCTCCCCTATTCATATCCATTTATATACACTTTCTGTAGTGCCAGCAACTGTATTTCAGCTTAAATACCATTTTCCTTTCCTCCCCCTCAGTATTATAGAGAACAGTCCTTCTGTCTCATTCCTGTTGACCTGCTTTATATCCAGTAGTTAAAACAGACATTCAGATCTGTTTACTGTCTCATTTGGATTTGAATCAGTAAGCTGGATGCATTGTTAGGCTATTGAATAAACATGGGTCACCAGAACATCCCTTTTTTTCTTGGCTATGTTTTGTGAAATATTCGAGGGAATAGTCATGTCCTAAGATTTCCTACCTGGCTGGTTACAGAGTGGCTGCTCTGGCTATGGTACCAGTCTGCTCTGTGCTACCGAGATTTGAGTAGCTATTTAGCATGTTCGAAGACAGAAATGTCAGCACCTTTTAAAGAGTTTTACTGTGGAAATCTGGATGCCTTTTGGAATATGGGCCCATGTAGGTAAATTTAAAAAAATGCAGAAAAAATTGTAACAAAATGTTCATTCTAAATAAAATCAAGAACCTTCCTAAATATTTAATTTACATTGTTTATTTTAGAGGCCCAGAAGGAAATCTGAGTAGATTACATTTATTAAGATTAAAAAAAAACTTTTGAAAAAGAGAAAAGAAAAAAAAGTAATCATTTTTCATTGGTGCCTGGTGATTTTGGTTTTTTTTTTAACTGTTTGCAAATCTTCAGTGTAATGGTTTGAAACCCAGTCGTGTCATTTCTTTACGCCCACACAGAGCTGCAGTAGTGCAGACACTGTAGCAGGCAAACCATATTACCAGCAACGGCCATTAAAACTCTTCCCACTCTAAGCGTGGGCTCACTTCACCCCCTCTCCTCTTTGCACCCACCCCACCACCCACCCTTCAATTTTCAATTGCTTAAAAAGAAAAGAGAAAGACATTGAAAAAGGAAAACAGGATGCTTCTTTTGTTTCAACGCTATTCCAGAGAGACCTGAACCTTTCCACCTGCCTGTGAATTGGCCACCTAAAGGTTAGCAAATATTTTATCATTTTCTATAGACAGAGATATAATTCAATTATAGATGGTAAGAGAAAGATTATTAAGTTATAATTGTTTTAATGTAATGGTTATTTCAATTAGGAATGAGAGGGATTTTTTCCTAAAATACATAGCATTTTGATAGCAGCCCCACTTCCATTTTTAAGAAGGCTTTAATCAGTATTTTTTCATCATTTAGTCCAACCTCCTAAACTTTAAAAGATGGATTAGGGTTATTATTTTTCTGTTAGCGCAACCTGTTGATTACAGACTGCTGGCTGGAGGTTTTTAACTCTTTCCTAACAAGGGAAATGCACAGGAGCGAGTTTCATGAAAGGACAAAAGAATGGAAATCCTTTGACGTTTTTAAATTTTTTAAGCATTAACAAATCTGTTTTTGTCATTGTGAAGCCACCAACAGTGTTGCAAAAATAACAGATGTGTTAGATACACATCTCTTTAGAAAGAAGAGATGTAAATTTAAAATAAAGCCATAGAATAAACTAGAAAGCATTTCTTAAGACTGGAACTGAGAAGAGTAGCAGTATAAGAAGTAGAATAGGGAATAATCTCCTATACAAATAGCATGAAGACATCAAAAGGGCCAAAGCAATGTTGTACTTGTACACTAGAATATATTTTAGCTAACAGTATTCTTACTGATGTTAAGCCTTTTGGATATTTTCACTTGCAGATATTCAAGAAAAGGATAATCAAAAAGATACAAAACAGTGCATATTTAATAACAATCAAAACACAGTTCGTGCTATTTTGCAATGAAAGGTTCTAGAGATCATTAAGATCAGCTGGTACGTTTTGTATGGCATATTATATTAATGTGTTCTATCAGATTTTTAATATTCTGGTAAAGTGTTTACAAAAATGAACAAAAAGTTTAGCTGATATAACACAACGATGATGAAAGTGTAATATCAAAAATATTTGTCCACCGGATCCAGTGCCAGAATTTCAAAGTTTGATAAGCTTGTTTTCTAGATGCTTTGTACTTCTGTCACAGATGAAGCAGAGCAAATCCTCAGGAACAATGATTTCACAACAAGTAGCAAAATTTTCCAAAGTCAGAATTTGAGCAAGAAATGTTATCACTGAAAGACTATTAGGGTTTCAGAAAATTAGGTAATTACACATTTTCATCCTGATCCTGCAGGGGACTGAAGCTCCCAGCTTTGGTAATAAAGTTATGAGAAGTCTGCACACTGCTGGCAGAACTTGCAGTCTTCTCAGATCAGATCCCTTAAGAACAAGTAAAAATGTGAAGTCAATACTTCTGTTATGAGACATTTCAAGATATGAAGTCTAACTGAGAAAAGAGCAAAGGCAGAAATAGTTTTAAAATAAAACAAGACTAACAGTCATTTCTGGGCTAATCAGAGAATGTATCAGGTCCATTTGCTAGTTTGAACTGAGGTCTAGAAATCTCCAGAATTAGAGTATACTCATAAACATTTTCCGTTGCATTGAACAAGTAGTGTTTGAAGTACCTGTATGAAATTTATTTCTGGCCCTGTAGTTCATAACTACTTCATTATATTTACATAGAAGTATCATTTAGTCAGTCAAAGGGATCTTCTTCATAAGTACTGGGCACCCTGTGCTAGCAGTCAGTGGCAGACTGGCAACTGGGAGTGATATTTCCAGTATCTTTATCTTCTGCTGACAGTAAGATACTGAGTGCTGTTCTCAGCATCTTTTTCCTCATATAAAAAATTACAGTTAACAATCTCATGGGATACTTCCTCTTCATTTAAGTTTGTAAACTACTTTAAAACATGTAGTTGACAGGATTTTTGAAATGTATTAGCTTACTCATATAAGAAGCATGCTTATTGCTGTACTTTCACTTGATCCCATCTTTGACTCTAAAAAGTCTTTGAAAAGTACAGGAAAAGGATACCGGGTTTTAGATACCTGGGAAGGAGCCCTTTCAGCCAGTTCGTGGAATCTGGAAATGCATGCTAACAGTATGTGGGCTTGATCTCTACAAATCCTCATCAAGACCTGAATTAAGTGTGTAGTGAGTTTGTCAGCACCACATATTCCCTACTCTGTACTACCTGACAGTAGGTTTATATATCGATAAAATAGCTATTATGCTGGATCTTGGGCCAACTGAAGTTAATTGTTTTTTTTTTTTTTTTCTGAGCAGGATAATGTTTTGAACTTGAATGAATATATGTAATCTTCCGTAGAGATGCTAGCTTAGGAAGTGACACCTAAAAATAGATTGGTTTAAAGCAGAAAACAAAATCACTTAATTTTAAACAGAACTAATGCAGTATAATACTGGTCCTCTTTATTAAGTGTACAGTGCAAATTACTTGTAGTCATTCCAGTAATCTGTTCACCTATATAAATGGGAGGAATCATAGCATTCTGTGGCAGGAGCCTGATTCCAGACTCTCTTATTGAGGATTTAGGAATTTCAGATCAAGCTTCAAAACACTCAGCTGAGCCCTGAAGCCTGTGTGATGGTGGAAAAAATTAATTCAATCACTTGCTTTAGTTGTAACTTGCTTTATTTATTCCTTTAAGCCCCGGGATAAGAAGTTTGCCAGTTTAGCATTTAGAATTTAATATGCTACTGATGGTATTCTAAATGATGAAATTTAAAAGCTCATATATGTTTGAGAGTTGTCAGTAATTCCAGCATATTGCTGGAATTATTAGTACTGTTCAAAGTAAGCGTCCTTTTTAAGTAAGCTCATTGTAACTCCAAATAATAGTCTCAAAGTGAAATAAAATACAATTGTCTTAAGATATGTGATAAAAGTGTAGAGAAACTAATTTTGACTGGTTCTACAAAATGCCCATAATCATGTCTTTGGATCATTTCTGTTTAGTGCCAGTTATTCTGTTTTCCTGTTATAAGATGTGTATCTGTAACTCCATTAGTTTGTTGACTGTAGCAGAGTCTTATATGGGAGAATCCATTCCTCTAAGTAATTACCTCCCAGCAGAGCTGAGACTAGTTGCTGCATTTAGTTACTTTTATCCATATGGACAGGACGAGTCTGTGAACCAGAAGCATGAGTCATTGCAAGCAGTTCCCAATGGCAAGTAGTTTTCTAGATTCACTGATTTTAAGTGTGTGCAATACCTTTAACTATTGTTAGAAGTGTTTCAGGGTATGATAGAAACTAGAAGGGTCTTAAGCTACAATACTTGGCCCTGGTAAGAGTTTATTTCCCCTCAGTAACTAAATGACAGGCAAGAAAGATAGGAAGAATGAGAAAACAGAAATATTTCTGTCCCCCAAATTAGAGACCTACTAAAATAGGGTCCAGAAACAAATTGAAAGCAATCCAAGATTGATAAAACTGTGTGGAATTAAAATCCATTTACATCTCTAACATTAGTCAACTATCTGAATTACTAAAGGAAAGGACTCCCAGTAAAGTGGAGTTTGTACAAACAATCAGAAGTATTACAGTTCACCAGTATCCAGTTTACAACAGCAGATGCAGGCTCTAGTTACGTGACACGGACAGATGCTCATTGTGGTAAGCTTTAGCATTTTGGCATTTGTGATACAGATCAGTAGTACACATGATGTTAACTAAAAAAAAAGATTAAAAGCTACATTTTCCAAAATACAATGTTGCTAAGGAATTTGTACATGCCCGATATGCTGATTTTGTAAAATTATGAGGAATGACTCTTGCAGTTTAGGATTTACTCAGTCTAACAGCAGTGTAGGGGTTAGACATTTCAATCAATCAATATTTTAACAGAGGTATACCTAAAGAACAGCTGTCCCGTAACAGGAACATCTGGGCTGTGCTATCCTTTTTGTTTGAGGAAGCTTAATAAAGTCAACTCACATGATCTAAACTCTTGAAATGATCTTTTCACTACTCTTGACAGTGTCTCATCCTGTTTTCCCTACAGTTTCTCACAAATCTGGGGAGGTATGTTAAGCATTGTTGAAGCATTTTGCCTCCTGGTTACTGCTTCCTACCCCATTGCAAGGCACCATTAGAACCTGGTGGATTATACCCACTCTGTAAAAGTCTGGCATTTCATATCTAGCAAGTGTCTTCCCGCCTCCATTGTTTTCTTTTCCAGCATGTTTTAAGAGCTATTTTTACTACGTATTTTATAAAGTTACAAGCAAATTACCTTTAGGGGTGTAAAGAGAATATTTCTACCACTGTATCACTTCAGTATATTTCACTGAATGATGCAACTGATAAAGCAGTGTACAAAATGCCTACATTTCAAAGACAGCTGATTCTGTTTATAGGTTGCTAGATGAATAATGATAACTGACAGGAAGAAACTGAAATGCTGCTTTATTTTCTTCAGTTTTATCTCTTCCTGTTTTCTGAAGGTTGTTACTATGACACAAGGTAGAAAAGAGAAACAACTTCCTACTTCTGATCTTTTAAGTCTTTGCCCTTGTTTCTCTCTCTGCTTGCATCAGGTATTGACAGAAATGAGACTTCTTTTACTGAAATGGCTGGCTCAATAAACGGTACGTAAACTGAAATTATTTATAGACAAAAGAGAATTCCTCTTCTGTATGCTCTACAGTATTATATCTGAGGTAGGAATCACAGAAAACTTTTAAAAAAGGCAAAGATTTCTAGTACAATATAGTACATTATTTATGTACAGCATGTCAAAAAGCTGCTTCTGTATGGTTACAAAAATAAACTAACTGTATTGTGTCTGGACATGTAAAACAAGGAGATCGAGCACTGCATCTGCTTAAAGACTATGATGCTCTTCACAGTGGTGTCAAAAAAGTCATATACAAGCACAGGAAATTTGTTGTTACATGTTCCTTGAATGTTTTTAGTAATAATGATGGACAGTTAATAGTGTGATTACATGTGACATGCAGAAGACAAAAAAAAATCTTTTGGTAGTATAATCTGAGATTCTTACAACAGTGCTGATAAAATGAAGTAAGCTTTATAAAATACATGTGTGATAAAGAATAAATTTATACAGGAAAGGGGAACACATTACATTTAAATTGTATTGCTTATACTGGTTAACAGAATAAGACAGGTTCTGTTATGTTGATTTGTCATCTGAAACTACTCCATTGACTTGACTGTGTTACACAGACTTACCTATGCTGGGTACCTGAAAGTATAATTCAAATGAGGGACAAAATAATTGCATTTCAATGGAATTTTATTGACCATTTATGATAACTTTCTAATAACTGAAGAAACTCACTGAAAAAATTCTGGACAGGCCAAATCCTGCTTTTAGTTTTGTTAACTGGAAAACTTTCCTTGTCTAAGTAGGATTCATTTTTTCCACTAGTAGGTCAATGCTACAAGTTACTTCAGAGCAAACTGAGCTCAGAACATCATGTAGGAGATAGTAACAGAACTTAGGGGATAATCAACAAAGGAAGATTTTCTGTTTTAGGCAAGGACTATCCAGAATTAGCCTTGGAGTAGAAGTAATTTGAGAAAAGCTATTTTTGTCAATGTGTAAAGAAATATAGTGGCTTTTTCTATAGAGAAACTACAGATGTGGAAAGTGTGATCTTATTCACCACACCAGAATACAAGGCACAGAAGATTCACTTATAAAGACAGTATGTTTCACAGCAAAGTATCACTTGCTGTGAAAAGCAGCAAACTACCACAGCTGGTCGAAATATATTATTAAAATATTAAAATTATGAAACTTGTTTATCATAGTTCAGCTTAATTGTTAAGCATTAGCTAAAATTTCCTTTAAATTTTCTGTAGCCATTAGCTTGTGATTAACATGAAAAAAATCCTGATTTTTCCATATGGAACATTACAGAGCACTGAAACTATTCTCAGGATTGTACTGTATTTTGGGCCCTGTATGTGAAATTACACAGATATTCTGGTACTTGGGAACTACAGGATTCATATTTAAAACATCTGTCCACGATAAGTCTTACTAACTTACAGGCTGGCCTTGAAATACCCATCAGCTATACATACAAAGTGGGTGTTCAAAGAGAGAACGTGCTTTGTGACGCTGGAGCAGGCTTATCTTGCTTGACACATAACTACTCAGTTCCACACTTCTCCAGAGGAAGGAGGGGAGCTCAAATTCCTTTTCTTCCTTGCGATCGGTTTCATCTGTTGTGGTTTAGTTGTTAGATGCTTTAGCCACATAGTGTTCCCTCACCCTCTTCGCATCTTATCTCCTGAACATTATCTTTTTCCCTCAACTTTTAGTTATTTTCACATCTTTAGAAAAACAACAGCATGCTTACTTTATGAGTACCATTGTCTCATGCCTGATCACTTGCTCCTGTTTTTATTGCAACTACAATTGCAATTTATCTGCGCTGTGCAGATAAATTACGCGTGGCTATTACATGTGTTTTTTCTGGAAATATTATGGTTTATGTCTGTACAATGCCTGGTATTTTCAGTGCTCCTGTTATCACAGTATCCACCTATCAGTAAAATTTACAGTAGCTGAATTGCTATATAAAGGTGACTGTATGGCTTAAAAAACAGCTTAAACGGGCTTGAAATGTCCATATTCTCATTTTGCAAATTAGAGAAATCCACTTTAATCCTGTAGTGCTAACCACACTGCACAGGAAGGATAATGACTTAATTCCCTTTATAAGCCATATTCTTTTAACATTCTCTTATCAGTATAGTCAATACCTATATTATAAAGCCACTTAACTCACTGTTCCATGCGGAAATCTGTAAAGTGGACAAGAAAAATCCATGCTTGATAACTGCGTTTAATTTACAAAATCCATGAGAAAGAAGGGAAGAGGCAAAATGTAACACATTGCTGTGTGTGGATCTGTTCATTTTGCAGGTTGTGTTTTCTGGGATTTTTATTATGGTTAATTACGATCTTTGAGTGAAGAAGAAGAATCCCACGAGGCGGTGGTCTCTGTTTCATAAATGGTCTAACCCAGAGCTCACTGCAGTTGGTGGCAAGCTTCTCGCTACTTCAGTGGATCAGCAGCAGGGCTGTCGTGGCACTTCCTGCGCAGTGCGACTCTCCTGTCCTTGCTCGAGACCAGAAGGAAGGTCAGAGAACACACCTGAGGGGCTGCATAGCTAGTTTTGCCTCCTCTTTTCCACTTTGTGTGTAAGCAAATGGGTTAGATCAGGGCGGAACTGGAAGGAGCCGTGGCTGTGAAACGTGAGTTACCAGCCAGCGACACAACTTCCAGAAGTGGTGCAGGTTGCGAGCATGCAGTGAAATGTATCAGGCATTAGGTACGTTGTTTTTTCTTTGCTCAAGAAGACTAATATTTACAGTTGTTTTGTGAGCTACACATAAGGAAAAACATAATTTAAACCATCCTTTACCATCGGATTATAGGCCCTCTACAGTGTGATTAAAGGCAATATCCTAATATGCAAAACCTTTTCATTTGCAGAAGAGTGTTAACCGAGAGGTTTGCTCTTTCAGTGGTGCATACATTTATTATGAAAACAACCCAAATTCCTAGTCTATTGATTAAGATACTAATTAAATTTATTACTGAGCACATAACCCATTAACCTTAACCTGTGTCCTCCTGTCATTAATAAAAAGTTATTTCCACAGCTTCCCCTTTTTTTCATGTGACATGTGAGTGAGACAGTTAGGAAGTAAGTGAACTTCTCTTGGATCTTTGCCTTATCAGCTGCTTCAACAGTAATTGAGGAATGTTTAAAAACCAGTAATTTCACTGAGATTGCTATTTCTCCTTTATATGAATTATTTGCAAAATTATCTTATTTTTTTCCACAAATTTCTTCAGTAACTCTATATAACAGAGATATTACTTTAAATAATGGTAACAGAATTGACATAGGGTGTGTGTCACGTGGCTCTAGTCCAAATTTCCAGCAACACTTTTGAGGAGAGTGCTTACTGTTTCCAGTAATGGTTAAAATGATCCAAGAAGGGAATAGAAACACCACCACTGACTATGCAGTAAGGCAGCAAATTGCAGATTTGACATTTAGCCACTGATTACGTTAGTTCAAATGTGCTTTTTGTGACTGTTTGCACAAGAACAGGCTATTATTCTTAACAGCCAATAGATAGAGAGTTGTGAATATAGCTGAATAAAATTTTGAATAATCATTCACAGATTGCCTTCTAATTTTCACACAAACTATAATTACAAGAGATTACACGGCTGTCTATATCATCTCTTTCAAAAGTAATTTTCAACTATCTTATTTTGATAGTTTCTGAGTTTGTTTCTAAGGAAAAAAAAAAAAGACTAGCTAAAGTTTTGTTAAAACAAAAAGTAGTCTGGACCAGCACCAAACCTGAATATGTTGGACAGATTTTCATAAGAATGGCTTCACTTCTTCCAAAAACTGCACCTACAAAACGTTTCAAGCTGGGATTGAAGATATCTAAAAATAAACAGTATGCCACAGCATTCCCTTTAATTAGACAAAATAAATTTGGGCTAAAATACAAAAGACAGCTTTAAATTATCTGACTATTTTGTTAAGATACATCTGTTCTACTTTGCATGTATTTACATAAGCCTTACTGGTAAAACAGGACGTTAGTTTCCTTTTGTTTCTGCATATTCGTGTTACATCAGCTGTGGCAGTGTGTTGAGCCTGAGCTTACTTAAACTGGGACACAGATTACATGCAGCCATGTATAATGTTGTGTGTTTGCAACAGGTTGCCCAAACTGGTTCTGCAGTCTGTATTCTCAACTTTTTTCAAAACCAGACAGGATAAAATCCTGACTACAGAGCTGGCTGTACTTCCAACCTGAATTGTTCCGTGTTTATATGTTAACAGCACTAAATCTGACTAATCCCTTAAACTTTAACTTTCCAAGACTACAGGATTTTTAGACAGTGAATTATTATTCTGTCCAATCTGTGTTAAATGCTAAGTTAAGTACCACTTAATTTTTTCAAAATGTTGTGCTTTCTGGATTAAATTAAAAGAACACAATATAAATATGTCATGTGAATATGGTTCCAGAAAATTAAAACTGTATTATTTGTGGGGTGCCAAGAGTAATATAACAAATATATTTGCTGTTTTTATAGCACCTTCCATTTGCAAATTTGATACTTGGATTTATTTCCGTGGGTACTTATAATAGATTTTAAGTGCATTCTTTATCATTCTTTACACTGTACTAAACCACCCTAGCTAAGAAATGAAAGATTAATCAATGTAATTGGAGAATGAAGTAATTATTCTCTGTATAATGCAAGTATATAAGACTGCCATACTCTTAAGTGCTACCTTTCCCAGTCCGGTGGTTGGCTTATTGTTATACACAGTAATAAAAAAAAGAAACATTTATTTTATTTAGCTAGCTGAGGATTCTTCCCTATTTTTTTTTCCCCTACAGATACATGAATATGTGGTAGATTATCTTTGAAATGGAGGCACAGAAGCATTCCTGTTTTACAGCTGCACTAGCAGAGCAGCCAGTTCCAGCCTCGTCTCTCCAGCCTGCACAGGGTTCGTCTGGCCGCAGCCAGAGCAGCGCGACTGCCCAGCCGGAGCCAGCGCTGGCACAGCCTGTCTATCTGAAAGCCCTCACCATACCGCTGTATCAGCCTGTCCAGCCAGGATGCTTTCAGCCAAACAGTCAGGCAGTGACTGGCAGAAGCTGTGTAAATCTAGACAGCAGTAACATACCTCTAATCCTGAATCCACTTGTTCCTTCAGAAAGGACAGATCAGCCTCAATCACTTTTTCAAAAACAGCTTGGGCAAACTCTAACATTAAACATAGTGAGCACTTTACCAGTTTTATTGTCACCAAATTCTTGTGTAAATGCATCTATTGGAAACGCAGGAAAATCAAAAAATGCTGGGAAATACATCTGTAAACACTGTGGACGAGACTGTTTGAAGCCAAGTGTCCTTGAGAAACATATTCGCTCTCACACAGGAGAGAGGCCCTTTCCATGCACCACTTGTGGTATTGCATTTAAAACTCAAAGTAATTTGTATAAACACCGACGAACACAAACACACGTCAACAATACCAGACTACCCTCAGACTCTGACAACAGTGGCATATTGGAGCAAAATGAGAAAGCAACAGAGTGTGTCACATCACACCAAGGCACCAAACTACACAGTAGTGCCCGTGAAGATGAGGGGGTGCAGATTAAACAAGTAAATTCAGAGACGAATGTTGTAAAAGACACTAAGAAGCTTTTTAATGACCTTCCACTGCCAGCAACAAGCGATTCATCGTTTGCTTCAGAAAATCACGTAAGAACTAATCAGTCCTTTAGTTCCAAGATTAATCAAGAGGTTCCTGAAAAGGAATCTTTACCATCTCCAGTGGTTCTGCAATGTGCTCAGCCCCAGAGAAAGAAGATACAGGAGCAAAGAACTCCAGCTGCCAGTAAGCACCTCCAGTTGCAAAGGCAGCAAGCAACCTATTCGGACAAACAGTGGGATTACAAGCCATTGGACTGCAAGCTAAAGAAGTGTGAGAGCACTGACTCAGGGTATCTGTCACGCTCGGACAGTACAGAACAACAGATGCCACCATCCAGCCCGCTGCACAGTCTCCATGAACACAGCACTGAACTGGAAAGTGAAACTGCCTTCAGCAGCTTAAGGTGCACAGCCGGAAGCAGTGCAAAGCTAGATTCAGCTGAGAAAGCGACAGCCCTGATGCTAGAGAAAAAGAGGCTGGAAGAACACATCTCAAAGCTTATTTCTCATAACAAGAGTGTGGTGGATGATACCCAGCTAGATAACGTTAGGCCCAGAAAAACTGTCCTCTCTAAACAGGGAAGCATCGATCTGCCAATGCCTTATACATACAAAGACTCCTTCCATTTTGACATCAGAACTTTTGATGTAAATAGGAGAAAGAATCTTTCCCTTTGCTCAGCAAAATCTACCTTTGCACCCCTAGAAAAAGGCAAGCCGCTGTTTTTCCATTCAGTCCCCACCCAGTTCTCCACAACGGTAGACTCTGTGCCTGTTACAAGAAGCAACTCTCTGCCCTTTGTGGAGGGCACCAGACCGGTACATGACAAAGCAGGTTGCTCAACCCCCCTTTCCCTTACTAAGCAGTCTGTAACTACAAGCTCTTCTAGTTTGGTGCCTAGCAACAATCTTGCTGCAAATTCGGTGGATTTTCCTAGCAGCCATCCCCGAGCACTCGTCAGACAAACAGCAGTGGATGATCTGCCGCTAAGTAACGTAGCTGATTATCCTCCTCCCTCTGAGGAGGTGCAAGGGAGTAAAAAGCTTGGGGCTGGAGGAGAAGTAGTAAGTGCTAAAAATAAGAAACAAAATCAAAGGAAATTAAAGATGTTCTCTGAAGAAAAATGGCAAATGTATGGAGATGAAACATTTAAGAAAATCTACCAAAAAATGAAAAGCAGTCAAAACGCCAAGAAAATGAAACAAAGGGCGAATAAGATTACAGATATTACAGGCTTCACTCCTGATTCAAAGGAATCAGCCAGTGGTACTGAAATTACCCAGGAAAGAAATGGCAGGAGCTCTTTAAGTGACAGTCTTTCCTCCCTTGTGCCAGCAGATTTAAGCACTGTTAAATCAGAAACCTGTCCTAATGGTAATCATGCTCTACAGAACATGTCCTCGGAGGAAACTGCAGACGGTTTAACCTACGTAATGGAAACATCACATTCGGTAAATGCTGGTGCACATACAGTAATGAGCAAAACTTCCCGAGACCTCAGTGGCAGTGACACAGATACAAACACAGGTGGCAACAACACATTACAAGCGCTGAGCAGTTGTGAGCTCAGGCTTCAAAATACACCGTGTCGGCTGAACAGCAGCGTAATGAATGATGACTCCTTGCCAGTACAGAGTAGCAATTGGGAAGATTCACAAGAAACTGGGAAAGAAGCCAGTCCATTTGAATCAGAGTGTAAAAGTACTTCAAACAGTTATGGAAACCATCACAGGAATAAGGAAACCGGCCAGCATGCCCTGGCATCCCTGTGGGTCCATTGCAACAGCAATAGAGAAGCCTCAGGGAAATCTCAGAACTTACCATCAGAAAGAAAAAAGCCAAAAGTTGAAGTGGAAAGGAAAGAAAACATTATTTTAAAGTCCTGTTCCAGGCCCAGTAGTGAAAAGAATGCGGTAGACGAAACGGAGGGAGTCTCTTGCAGTCTCGCTCAGTGTCTTTCCACAGCGCCAATGAAACTCTCAGGTAAAGCAGAACAAAAAATGAGCACCTCTGGAGGTGCTGAGAGCGCGGAATATATGAAAACAATCGGACTCCCCACAAACCCTGTTAATTATAGTGACAGTAACCTTTCACATTCAGCAGGGATCTCAACAGCTTCATTTGTGGGATTTCTGGGGCCTGAGTTAAGGAGAAGTCATTGCAATTCTTTCGCCTTGCACAATGCAACAGATAAAGATGTCAAAACACATCTTGTGAAAACAAAAGGAAAAGTACCGCTTTTCAGTGACAGTGTTGTTGATATATCTGCCAAAATTCATCATCTGCAATCGGGTCAGTTAACTCCAGTCCCACAGAAAAATGCCTTTTCTCCAAAATATATCCTTAAATTGCCACAAGACAAGAGATCCTCAGATCTGTCACTTCTGCTTAGATCAGAACAGATTACACCATCTGTGTCTGTGACAGACACCTTCACCAGCCCCCCCTGCTCTTCCAGCAGCAGATCACTCAGTTCTGATTCTAATGACGTGTTTTGGTCCCCTTTAAAATCTGGAGTGAGACAAAAAGCCAGCAGAGCCGAGCTACGATGGAACATACAGGCAAACTGGAAAACTCCAGCGTTTTGTTCACCAGTCAACTCACAAACCACAAGTATCTTAACCACAGTAGATAACACCTTTTATAACCAAAACTTCAGGCAGAAGGAAATGATAAAAGATGCTTGGAAAAACAAATACAACAAAGATAAATTAAATTACCAAAGGCAAACTGAAGACAAGTGGATAAGCGTAACTACTTCTTCTGCACAGACCCCCCAAAAGAAAATATGTTTTACTTCTATGTATACAAGTGGCTTTTTCATATCAGCGGATATCAAAGAAGAAAAGAGGGTTTTACATCACCTTTGCTCAGGCAGCAACTCTCTGGTGATGACGTCAGGCCACAGGGCAGCTTCCAGCAAGACCCCAGAGCAAGCGATCCTGGCATGGGGCACAGGCGGCAGTCCATGCATCCTTAAGGACCTTTCACCAGCGCTGCAGGATGTGGAGCATTCTCAGAGCTCAACAGACAGCTCTACTTATTTTTGCCATTCTTTTGGCACTTTTTATTGCCACACTACTCACTGTAAAGAATTGCCAGCACTTCCCCACAATAGTTTGACTTGCTACTCTGGAAGTTTAACAGTATCGAGCACAAAGAGCACCTTCCCATCGTTGAATGCTGAACCTCGATTGACTTGGTGTTGTTTAACAAGAAGCCTTCCTCTGCCTGCTGAGCAGAAAGGGAATGCAGACTCTGCTTATTCCTCCATGCACATCTGTGACAAGGAATCTAGCGATGAATGCACACTATCAAAATACGATATTTCTTTTTTCAAAATGAAAAATATTAGCAAGACTGTGGCCTATGGCTTAACAAACAGGAGTTTAAAAACACTGGTTTCATCCTTTTCTAAAGGACAACACATGCAGGAGGTAACATTATTAATCCTGTTCCCTTTCTGAAGATGGTATAATTGCCAAAAAAAACCCTCTTTTATTACAAAAATATGAGCTAATTATCAAAAATGTATTCATGGCCATATACAGGCATTTGTGGGTACAGAGTTTACACGTTACATCTTTATAGGACTAGTTATCTAGTCATTCGGTGCATGAGCTGTACATACTTTTGTGGGAGTATTTAAGTTTCTTTTGCTTGAGAATTTAAGTAGGAATACTGTTTAGCTAGAAAAGTGTAATTTCTGTTTCTTAAATTTTCCCCTTGGGGTATTTAGTCTTCTGTAACAGCGTATTTATTTCACTGCTTTCATTTAAAATTAGTATTTGCATTGGAATAGAACTTTGGAGACAGTTAAGATCAAGTATCTATTATACTTGGAGATATTCAAAGTCAAAGATAGACTATGTATCAGAGCTTGCTCTTTTTTCTTTTGTATTCTTTTTCTATTTTCTATTTTTTAAGATTTGAAGCAATAATGAAAATCCTTCATAAAGACAGACCGAAAAGTCATCAAAACCAAATTGCATTAAACTCTCTAAGGTGTTTCTAAAGCTTGGAAGCTTTTCTTTTTTATGTTAAATGAAGCTAGACTAGTCTATCCGTACAGATCCTAGAACAGCTTTGTAAGAGTAAGCTTACTTTCTGTATAATGAAAAGAATACAACGGTACACACAGTAATGCCGAACAGATACACAAAAGCAGTGAGGTTTTTTAATTTGATTTTATAATAATAGATGGACACAGTGATTAGAAAAACTAACACAAATTCTAGGAGAAATTCAGAGTAGCTCAGGAGCTATGCTTTTTAGTATAGATTTCCAATATCTCAATTAACGTAATTCAGGATTTTCCTGTGCTTTCAATTTTTTCAATATTCTCAACAGTTAAGCTCAGCAGCTCCTGGTGGTGCTTTTGCAAATATTTCAGAGCAAAAGAAGAAAACAATAGTTTGCAAAAGGGAAAAACTCACAACAAATAAACTCAAGAGGAGCCACAAACAGAAAAAAATTAAAGTCACCCCCAAATGGTAAGGAATATAGTTTTCAGTTTCACTGGATACAGACATCATTTTGCTACAATAGGTATAATAAAATCCACAGAAAATAAAAAGGCATCCCCACAAGTCAACCTGGTCGAACCTGGGAGAAAAATAAATCTCTCAGAGAGAGCTATTCCTATATTGTAGCAGTTCTATAAAGGTAAATTATCAAAAATATGAATGTACTGTTTACTATCAGTAACAGACTTTTCTAAGCAAAACAGACAAATACCAAAGAAAGATGACTGGTCAGTTGACTCTCACTATGCCTTAGAAATGGTTCTTTTCTGTCAAAATTATCAGTATTTGCTTGTGTTTGAAGGGATCCAAAATACCGCAGTTTTTATTCCCATTACAGTGAAAGGGAACATGCAAGACCCTTTTGTCCTCAGTGGATATGTATCTTGAACATGTATTCACAAGCAAATGCAGAAGAATAAATATCAAGTTGTAACATTAACATAAGCAGCTGCAGTTTAAAGGATCACTCAGTTTAAATAAAAAGCAGGAAGAATTTGAGTATAAAACTATCAAAGCACCATTGCATCAATCAGCACAGTTCCTCCGACTTTAATGGGAGTTCATATCAGTGGAAGATTTAGCCTTTAATCTTTCAAGAGTGACAGGCAGCAGAATGTCTGATGAATTGTTTTAATAAGAAACATATATTGTATGCATACATCCCTCTGACTTTATTTAATGACCAAAACCAGACAGAATTACTCCCTTGTGAACAAATCAGTAGCAGTAACTTAATCACAGCATCTAGTCTGGCAACTAACACTGCAGTTTTGAAGGATCAGAAGAACAAAAATAGAAGACTTGGGTCTGTGCTATCCAAACAGTCTAGTGTCATTCTTCTAGGACTTTTTTTTTTGTTCTGTTGGTCTCAAGATTGATACATTTGGCTGTATCATATAGGTACAGGAACCAGAAAGCCCAGATCACGCATTTAGGTAGCTAACTGGCCAAACTGTTAATCACTAAATATATATATATATACACATATATATATATACATGTGTGTATATATATATATATACACACACACGTATTAGAAACATATATATGTTTATATATGTTTTATATGTTATATATATGTATACATATATACACACATATATACATATGTGTTTTATATGTTTATATATGTTTCTAATACACAAACACCTAAATAAGCATGTCCTTTTAGATTTATTTATTACTCTGTGTATAGTGATTGATTCTACTGATACAGGAATGGGACTTTCCAATATACTTCAGTCTGGAAATCTGATCCCACATCCTTTAACATATTCTCTGTTCTGAATCATTAAGACTAACTGAAAGATCTAGCTAGAGAAAAAAACAAAACAGTTGGATTTTGCAGTGTGAGTTCTCTAAGAGACTGAAGTATTTATGTTGTTTATTAGTGATGAATAGGTAGCACAGAAGTGAGATTAAAAAAAGCAAAAGAGCCAACAATTTATGCAGTCTTGTACAGGTGATCCTGATGTAATTCAAACATTTGAGAAGTGTGTCGTTTTAAAATTCCAGCTATAGGAAAAAGGTCTCTGGAGCTGGTATTCCTGAATCCTTTTTTTCCCTAAGAGAAAAGGATATAGGATTTACTAAACCCTACTGAGGAAAAGCTTTAATAAAATGATTGTGGGTCTCTGT
Organism: Dromaius novaehollandiae; assembly: GCF_036370855.1. NCBI lineage: Eukaryota > Metazoa > Chordata > Aves > Casuariiformes > Dromaiidae > Dromaius > Dromaius novaehollandiae. Next base: position 16,525,829 of record NC_088113.1, read on the forward strand.
TGCCCAACATCCTGATTTTTCTGAGCATACATAAATTAAGATCTCTTTCCTAGTAGTAAATTCCTGTTAGACTTAAATTTGCCCGATGCCGTGGTATTATTCTACTATGGCTGCTTTTAAATAGCATGTGTTTGTTTACCTTTTCACTGAGAACAGTACTATTTGCAACACAGGTACAGGAGGAGGCATGGACATGGATATGCTCAGTTGAAAACTAACCGACTAAGCAAGCAACACTGTTTTCCACATAGAGCAGTGGATGTTTTGAAAAAGGGCTACCCATCACAACCCTGTAAATCTAATCAGTATAAGAAGTGTCATTCTCCTCAATCAAAGTTACAAGGTAAGTATTTACTTTAAAAATAGTTAGACATGATAATTATATTCTAGCATTGTCACCTCTCTTTTACTTCAAGTACTTATAAGGGACACTGTTACAACATACTTCCTCTGGAAAAAGCTCTACACTTTCTCACTGGTAGTTCATGCTCTTGTCACTTACTCTGCATTTGGGTACCAAAAGACACTAATTTGAAACAGCCAACAGTCACTGAGCATACATTCTTTATTGCTGATCACACCAACCACCATTGTGCAAGATGCTCTCTTGAATCTCCCTAGCTGCTCTTGTGTAAATACAGCGGAAAAGGAACAGGACATTATATGAATTCATTTTGCACAAACACCACACATTGTCTCAGGATCACACCGTTCAACTACAGTGGCCCTTCTGCCTGTACATCTTGAAATATGTGGAAAGCACTTATGTCATAAATAATGATAATGAGGGGACGAATGTCACATTTTGAAACTTTGCCTCTTAGCTGCTTTACATATCATTTGCCTGAGCCTGTAAGTACAGCTAAATAAGTTAATTTGAATACATTTAAAAAAACACCCATTCCACGGATGCATAGACAGGATGATGATGGTGACATTTTTAGTATGTTCTCTTGAATTTAACTAAAGAATACTTAAGTAATTCACTTGAATGTTTCTGATTGTGTCCTCATTCTTCATATTTCACAGATTGGTAGATTTTTAGGATCTTGCATAGGTTATCTCAGTAATTATGTTTAAAACGAAGAGGGGACAAAATAGAGTATTTTATGATGATAAAAGGTACAGTTTACCAGAGCAACTCATCAGAGAAGCTTCCTGCTGTTGAACATTTTGAAATTTTACCAAGGATTATTTGAGCAATACAAGGTGGTGAACACAATTTAAAGAGTGCTTATAGCATGTACTTAAGATACACAGATCAAAAGTCAAGAATTCAAATAGTCTGGAGAATTCAGGAAGAAAGGCTCTGTAAGGATACATGCAACATAAATACTAGAGACACCTGAAAGTACTATGGAGCTAATCTACAAGTTAAATGCTAGTTGTTAGTGTAACATTTTAATGCAAAAGCTAGCTCTTGATTGTACATAGCTCTTACAACACTAGAGTATTCAAAAACTGAAAGCTATTAAATAGCTTATGACTGTTGCAAAAGCAGATGACAGTGCTATTCTCAGTTGCACAATGAAGTCAGTATACAAATATATGAACAGTATGAATTGCACCCCCCCTTTCTCAAAATAGAAGAACTATCAGTTAATTATACAATATCTGCAACTTTGCACTTTATGCAATCTTTACTTGAGGTAGTTTTTGAAAAAAAACCCTGAGAATTCAGTTCTCTGGTCTACTGTTACGCATGTTACAAAACTGAAGTAAAGCCATGTCTTTGATATAATATGATTAACAGCCAGACACTACATTTTACTTCTAGTCATAAATAAAAAGCAGGCCTTCTGACTGACTAGCATATGCTAATGCTACCAGTAAAATGAAGAAAGCATGATTTTGCTGAGAGGTTTTAGTCCTGTCTTCCTACTTTTGCTTTTGCCCCCTTTTCCTAATTGCTTTAGTTCTAACACAGAGTTCAGATATATAGTACTACCTGTGAAAAGCTGACATGGTCATTATGTTGTTCAGAAAAGTAGATGCATATCAAGTAACAGATTTCTAGCAGTATTACTTATCAATACCATATGCCAGTGCACCTTGGAATTTTACACAGCTAATTCAGTTACTCCCTAGCCATTCCTTGACTTGCACCAACATACCTTGTTAGTTTTCTTTTCCTCTTGCAAGAAGAGTCAGAGATTTGCTTGTTTAGTCTAGCAAAATTAAGGTAAAAAGTATAAGACTGTTGTCTGCATCCCACAATGCAGTGGTGAAGCCAGAGAAGAGGATACCCAGTTTAAACTGAAGGCAGAAGAACTAGTGTCAGCACAAGGAAAGACACAGTATGGGTACAAATAAATTTAGTCTTGGAATTAAGTTTTTAAACTACTAGAGCAGTGAGGTCCTGAAATAACCTTCCTTTAGAAGCCTAAACAGTTCAGTTTCTGAAACAAGATTATATGTTTATGGTGTGGTGTGGGTTTGGAGTGTGGACTTGCTAGAGGAATTTGCCACCTTTCTGTGTTTCAATGAACAGCTCCTGGCCCCCAAACTTTTACTTAGCAGTATTAACGTAAATGGTGTTGATACCACAACCATCTTGGAAGCAGAGATGATATCTTGTGTTAGCTCATAGCAGATATGAATAACAATTGCTCTGCAAGACAGTAATGGCCAATAAAATGCCATACATACAGTAGTTGAGATAAAGTATCAGGTTTAAAAGACAAGTACATTGGAAATGTACATGAAATAATAAATACATGGAAGTTAGTTAAGTGATATGATGGGAAGCTTAGTAAGTTCTAGCATATCAGTGGAATAAACATAACAGTAATTTCCTCTTTTCAATAGGAAATTTCCTACACCAGCAAAAAGAGGCATCTTGTTCCACCTCAGACAAGCCACTTTGCAGAAGGAAGAAAGAAGGAAAGAATAACTCAGGAATATTTTCCCATGCTGAAAATCTAACCCATGTTAAGCAAAAAGACAAAATGGATAAAAAAGTAGGTATTCTACCTTAATTTGTGCATGACTGCTTATTACAAAAAAAATTGCTAATTACAACTTCAATTATACTCAGCTGTTTTAAAGTTGACGTTTTATCTACTTTTTCTGCAACCCAGATTTTGTTTTAAAATGATGTCTTAAAGGTATTTTGGGGGCTAAAATACAATGAAAACTTACTAATGTTAGAATTTGCTCTTTTAAAAGAACAGCTAAACTTGTTTGATTTGAAATTGATATTTCCTATGCTTGCTCTCAGAGGATGGGTTGGCACTGCCAGTGGAGGTGCCAGGAGATGTAGCAGATAGCATATGGAGACAGAGCCGGTTAGTCTGAAACAAGGAAAGGAGGATAGAAATGGCCATGTAGCAGTGTAAGCGCGGGCTTCAGCTACAGATACATTCGCAGCATCACAGTAGGGCTTCTTTAGCCCCTTTGTGGAAGCCTGTGGTACTGTAGTTTCAATGCTACTGATGATAGCTGCACTAGGTAGATTGGCCTTAGATGTGTCTGCATATGCTGCAAACAATGCTTTTGTATGCAGTGTCAGCACAGCTTCTGGGAAAAGTATTCCCTGCTTATCCTGTTCTTCCACTTTTCTGTAGACTTCCACCAGCCATGCTTGGAGAAAGAAGCTACTGAGCTGGATGACTCTTAGGTTCTTCTGTAGCATAAGCAGTGGTTTGTTGTGTAACATAAGCAGTATCATATTTAGGAACCTAACCCTTAAGATGTTCTTTACAAAGTAATTGTATTTCATAAACATATCTCCGCATCTTGGATACTGCCATATTGCTTGCAGACTCATCCCAAACCTTTTGCCCATGTTGCATATACATCTTTGCTATATATATATATTTTAATATTTTTATATATATTTATACACACATAAGTATAACTTAATGAAAAGAATATATATACATACGTATTTTTATGTCTTGGATGATAAGAATGCAGCTTGAAACCCCTGTCATTCATAAATTACTACCATGATCTGTCACCTAACCAAAAAAAAAAAAAAAGAAAAGAAAAAAGTATATCCCTATTACACCCCCAAACACACTGGGAAAAAAAGTTTTCCTCATCAAAAAAAGGATAAATAGCTTGGTTTGCAGTTGATATTATGCCAGGTGATATGAATTACAGCAGAGGTAAATTTCTTATGCTGATATAGTCAACTTAATTACTCTTTTTACAAAGCATGGAATTGCTCTAGATTGAAATTTTTAAATATAAACATTTTTTTCCCCATAATTTCTGCAGGACATTTCTGGGCAAATCAGGGAACATACAAGAACAAACTTCTCTTTTCAGAACATTACACCTCCTTTGGAAATATCTGTGACAGCTCATTCCTTTTCATCCACAGTTAATACTGCCATGCAGCAAGTCAACAATGACGTAGAAATATGCTGTTTAGTGACACAACCACTCGTGCTCCAGCGATCAGTTCCAGGGGAGTCACAGCCAAATGTCTGGACTGACTCAATGGCATCTTCTTTTTGGTCTTGTCCTTTTGATTTTCCAAATACAGGCACAGATGGGCAGATTGACAGCACAAGCTCAGAGACTACTGATCCGCTTTCCTTACGTCCAGAAGCAACCCAGGGAAACATACTAAACACAGAGTCAGAGAGTCAAAGATTTGGTGCATTAGACCTGGTGATCCAGGCCTCAGGAAAGGAGAAATGTCCAACTGAAGAAATTACATATTCATCTCCAAAAGAAAACTCAACTGCCAGTTCCCAACCTGGATGTTCACATATATTGGGATCAAAAGCAGAGTCTCTTCTTGAGTCAGACACAAGGGCTAACTTACCCAAGATAGCATACACAGAGTGTGCAAACTTTTCTCAAAAAATCCTTCATGGAAATACGGACAAGAATGGAACCTACCTGCAGTCAGATAACTACAGAAGGCCACATGAAACAAATACTGCTACCTTTAAAGAGCCCTCAATTACTCTCAGGTTCCCCGAGTTCAAGACTTATTCTGCAACACCTTCCAAGACATGCAAAAAAAGAGGCTTAGAGATGATGAGGAAGCAAACCAGAGTTGAATATGATGACACTAGCAGTGATGACGAAGATAGGCTTGTTATAGAAATATAGCAAATAGGCTGCTAAGATGCTCAAATGATGGTCCATTACAGAAGGAAATGCCATGGAAATTTGATCTACATTTCTAAAGCACCTTTAGATCAGAAAAGCCATTCCTCAGTGCATTAGGCAGCATTCTCTTCTGAAGAGAGACCTTTATTTCAAGGACTCAGACTTTTTTTTTTAAAAAAAGCTTATTTGAAGCAAAGCAGGAGCTGGCTTCACCCATTTAAATGCAAATGGTAAACCTATATTTATGAGGAGTTTCCAGTATTGTTAACTCTCTTACCAGTCTTACATAAAGCCCACAAGTGCTAGCTGCTAGTGTTTTTATTATTAAAAGGCTGTAGTGTATTTATTCACTAACAACAATACTATAGCAACAGCTTCTTCAATATATAAGCTAAGATTTCCTGGAAGGGTATGGCTGTATTCTCCTCTATGTATTCCCCTCTCCTCTTTTTTGTAGTCACTGCCATCTGTACTGGGAGTGATACACTGGCATTAAGGGAAAGATATATTCCCTAAGTGTCTGTGATACTGGCAGAGTCTGCAAAAATGCTGATCTTTTTCCATGTTGCACAAATGTTAATGCTTCTTTGTGACCAATTACACAAGCATGCCTTGCTTTGTGTTTTGTATCTTTTACGCCAAGATCTACTCAAGTATTTAGTTCTTTAGTACTGTTGGAGATTATGGATGTTAGCTATTAATATTTCCTTGTAGTAAAATTTCTGACAAGGATTTTCTTGTTATATTCATCAGATTGTGCTCCAAGAAATTAATCTTGAATTTTTCATTTTTATTGTAATCTTAACTGCAATTATGCTATTTTATCAAAGGGAAGAAGCTATATGACTTAGCTTGTTTTCTTTTCTTACCTTTTTTTTAACAAAAAGTTTTGTGCTACAAAATCTAAAATTCACTGGTTTCTATGTGAATAAACAATTAGATAAAGCTTAATTTGACCAAATATATTCACTTGCTTGATTAAACCGATAAACATTAAAACCATTCCCCTTCTACATTATATTCAAGTTTTGTACTTAAATTTCTACCAGTTTTTGTATTGTGAATCATGCATAGGGTTTTTATGGATCAACCTGCATGGGATATTCGGAATTGCTTTTACGTTAATCCTACACAGGTAAGCTTAGGTAGATTTTACCCACAAAGAGATCTAGTATAATGCATATTAGAAAAATACATATTTATAAAAAAAGATGCTGAAACAACTAACAGAGATAAAACCAACTACTAAGTCGCATGTAATATCTGTATTTTCAGATGTGTTACAAAGGGTGGTAACTCTTGCAGTTGTCCATACAGACGGCTTCATGTTTAGCCTCAAATTATGTCTGTAAATTTATTGTTAGAGAAAACAAAAATCACAATCAAAATAATATACCAATTCCAAATTCTAATGTGGGAAAAATGTTAGGAAAAAATTCTCTTCTTTCAGAATACAGGATAAGCCATGAAGGATATCTTTCCCTTTCTAAAAATGTTACAATATTACACCTGACCACAGAATTTTCAGTAGCATTACAACAACAACTGATATAGAAAATGCATGGAAAAAAAATCCAACAATATTAGTTTAAGGAATTATGAATTTTTGTTCTCCTACTTTATTTCTCGTTTATCAAATGCTGAGATTTTATAGCACAGATAATAGATTAACGTTGCACACTTTCCCTAATTTGTTGGGTTGTGATCAGATTTAGTCTGTAGCCCAGAATGACAGTGAACTGGCCTATTCTTTTACTATATGTTAGGATAGACTTCCGTTAACTTCAGTTTTATTTCCATATACCACAGACTGAGAGGTTATGGTGAAATAACAGCTGAACTTAGGAAGCTTTGTATTAAGAGCTCAGCAAACATGGGTGTTAGTTCTGGGTTAAGAGATTAAGAAGCATGAATGGCATTGACAATGGTGGACTGCAAGGCCCTGTAAATTGCATATTTTGTTGACTGAGATGCCGTACCTAAAATACCATTTTGTTCAGAATGGTGCAGCTAAACAAAAATGATATAGCTACAGGTTGCTTCTACCTTGATTTTTCTCTTTATATTGTTAAATTATTTTGTCTTAATAAAAATAAAACTTGAAGATCAAAATAACACAAACACTGTGCTATTTATTAAGAGTTACTTCTAGAATCAAACTGCAGTGATGCAAGTCCAAGAATGTCAGAAGTCTCCGGGTATTTACTGAGTAGTTTGCAGTCCATAAGCTTTCTGCAAACACATCTTTTCATATTATATTCACATTCTTCACAAATAGGGACATACTCAGTGAGCTGCAAGTTTCTGTTCATAATTGTTGGGAGAAGCTGTCAGCAAATTAGAAAAGGTCTACTGGATAGCCTATACTTAAATTCTAATGTTTTATGCATAAAATACCTTGAAATATATCTTCAACCATGCAGCAGTAATCTTAGTACATGCACTAGTATTACAACTCAATCATTTAACATTTAATTATTTTATATATACTGTCATCATAATTATACTAAATTTCTTAGTCTACATCAAACCTTAGCAAAAGAACTAACATGTTGCTCAGGAAACTTCTGAGGCAAAATTATTAGCAAGAAAAAAGTGTTGACAACATCACTAATATGACAAGTTTCACTATGTTTGATATTACGAGGACAAGAAAGATCAAAGAGAAATCTCTCTTTAAGTCTTTCTTATTTTGTTCAGTGTTCATGCTCTAAGACAAACTGGAGACCAATGTTGTAGAGAGTTATCTGAGCGAGTCCCAGATACAAAGAACTTAAATAGTACCAGTTCAAAGAAGACTAATATTAGAACACTAATATTACTCTAATTTGGAAGAAAAGAGAGAAAGAAGCAGGGAGAGGAAGGGGAAGGGAGATGCCATCATAAAAAATACAAAAAAAATACAAAAGTCCCCAGAAAAAAGACAGGGTTGCTGAAATGCCTCTTCAATAAATAGCAAGCAATGTATACGTGATTTACATGGAGTAAACCCAACATCTGATTCCCTTAGGAAAGCTATGGGTTGTTGTCAGTAAATCAGAATAATAAATTCAGGCTGTAATCATTCTCTTTTTTCTTATTTCATAAACAGTGAAAGGGTCTTAAAAAGCAAACACTAGCGGGTATAAACAGGGGAAAAAATGTAAGTTAACTAGCAAAAAAGCCAGTAATGGTAAACATACTGTACTTGAAAACTTTCAGAACACATAAAACATCATGTTCAGATGGAATATATTCAGCTGGTTCAACTTTATAGGCTTGAAAATTGCACTGAACAGGCTCCCATAATTTAAACATCCCATAAATAATAGAGGTGTGACAAACCTTAATTATCTTATTTAAAAGATTCTGCATATGACTGACAAGTTGCAGTCCATAACAAATTCAGCTCAGCTAACATTTCTGCTCTACCTCAAAATAAAGGAAAAAGGAAGATGCTCTACATTTTACCAAGGAATAACCTTATCTACAATCACTCCTCACTCAGAAATGTTAAGTCTCTTTAGTGAGCAAGTAGTTTCAGAAGTTACAGTGAAGTATATACACAAAGAGAGTAACTCAAGAAAAATATCCCTTGCAGTGCTGTACCAGACAGAGGCATGTCACTGAAGTAGCACGTCCATACAGAGAAAACTATTCTCCAAGGTCTATACCCAGAAAGTTTTTTTTTTTTAATTGTGGTGAAGAAAACTGATGAAGACTGCTTGAATATCATTCCTTTTCCCTAGACTCTTTGGACACCAGTTGTCTGATATGAACACACAGGAAGTCGAGGATCTGGCTGTCCGTTTCACAGAGACTGATGACAAGCAGATGCTCTGCGTAAATAAAATTGGCTAAAGCGCAATGATTTGGATCAAGACACGGACAATCAGTGGATTTTAAAAGGCTGGTAAGATATAGGCGTTACAACAGCATGAACTAGAGAAGACTGTAGCCAGCTAAGCTAAAACAGAGTAACAGAAAGAATGATTTGACACTCTGAAGATGACAGAAAAGAACAGTTACAGAATGTCCGGTATATTTCTACATCTACATATATCACATATTTTATATAATTATATACACACATGATATAACTATATAGTATAAGGTACATACATTTCAACACTTAAAGCTCTAAGTGTACTTGATGTCGTTCCATCCACCCCACCTCAAATTAAAGCCCTGAAGAGGTTCTCATGTAGAGGGCCTCATTTCAGAAAAGCACCTACACACCACCTTAATCACGTACTCAGCCCCTGCATCCTGCAGTGAGACTTAAACAAGAGCTTGAAATTGGGCAAATGCTCTGATAGTGTTCAGTTGATAAGCTGTCTTTGCTTAAAGGGAAAAGTGAACGTGAGTATTTTTCCAATGAACCAGTCAAAGTTTTGGAAATGTTTTCTGATGGAATCCTTCGAAGTTACAGTAAGATTCAGAATCTGTAGAGAAAGCAGGAGAAAAAAGGAAACTGCTTACAGAGGTATACACAAGTCACATTGTTCTCAGAAATACTGCTGGGCAGACTTTATTAAAAGGCTATACTACTGTTACCACGCTGGTATTTGCACAAATACCTTCATTAGTTAATCATACTAACAAAAAAGTATATGCATGGTTCCAGTTGCTTTCTTTAGCTTCAGATCTATATCCATCTTCATTTTCAGACTCCCTACGTACCTTTGTTAAGGGTAACATAGACGATTTTTTGAATTTTTATCAGAATTGTTCTAGACCATTCCATTAAAAAAATCTGACAAAGTAAAATTTCAAATGCTTCAAAGTTCTACAAAGTATCTTAAGAAAAAATGGATAGTCTTTTAGAGCTGATGGAAAATGTTAGTGCCTATTAAATCTGAGCCAGCTGTAAAGAAAAGCTCTGGCAAGCTCCTTTTAGAGAGCAGAAGACAAGATAACCAACACATCAAACCAGACCAAAAGCCACTATATTCACCTCTTGCTTGTTCAAGAGTTTTCTTATTTTATACATTTATGGATGGGTAATGAATTTGTTATATAAAATTTTTAGATAATGCTTGTGGTTAAATGATGTGTTTAAGTACAATTTCTAGACCAGTTATGTGGAAATATTCTAATGTTGGACTCAGAAGCAGTATGCAGAGAAATATTTATCCTGTGTACACTTCATAGTATTAAATATAGCAATTTCTTTGCCATACAACAGCTGCAGCTGAAACAAAAATGGGATGATTTTAAGTTAGCCTACTATTTTTCCTTATATAAGTAATCCTTGATATTTTAGCTCAGTTACATGGTGTAAAAATGTCACCTAACATTAGAGCTGAAAAACAAAAATTAAAATCATAGTTCCTTAAAAGCACTGATGTATCTGTGGTGGTAGTTTTGGCAGTAGCAATAAAGAAGCTGGCAACTCCAGCGCAATCTTTTTAGCCATACCAACCTTAAAAAAGATAGATCTGAATCACATACATCAATGTGTGAAAAATGTCATCAATGTTCTTGGTGTAAGTTATGGAATTAGAGGAGTTTGCATATCCAAATCCAATTGGCCATGTGGCAAACAGTGTATTTTGGCTTCTGTGAATATACTGTATTCACAGAAGAATATACAACGCTATATTGGCAAATTATTCCCAAGTTTTTACACAGCAAAAACATCAATCATGCAGTGATATATTTAATTATTTTGCAAATGTAGCTGAACATCAAAGCCACATGAGGGCACCAGGCACAGAAAAATCTGTGGTTCTATCCTTCAAAGTTAGCAGCATTTCTGATGGCTCATTGCTTTGCTATAAACAAATCTGAAATCCCTTGGCGCATCAGTGCATCTCATCATGTTTTTTCTCCTTCTGTTGAAGGATGAATATTAATAAGGAATGCTAATTACTGATAAGATCTATATTCAACACTTACATCTACTAAAATGGACTGTAAATAAGTGGATGCTTCTTATTTGCCCTCTAGATATGAATAAGAACTATTCCCTATTGTTTCAAATGTTTACATTAAATCTAACTATTATTTCTACTTCGCTGATCTGCCTGGCAAACCCTAACTCACGCACAAGGGTGGATCAAAGGTGTGTGAACCAACTGGAGCAAACCCAGGGGTCACCAACAAATATAACCATATGCCTTAAACACATAATTTATGAGACAAGACAGAATCAGCAAGAGCTGGTTAGCCAACAAGAGATAAATCAAGAAGATATGTGCAAACAAATTCAGTAAAAAGTTATGGGAAAAGACTATTGCAATATTCTGTTTTCCACATCCATTCTGAAAGGATAAGAAATGATGAGTTTAATCTGCAGCAAAGGAGAAATAACCGAGAAAAGCTCCCTATTTTAGGAGCAACTAAACATGTAACAAATGGCCCAGGGAGGTTACAGACTCTTCATCATTTGGGGACTTCAGTAACAGTTTAGGCAAGTATTTCTTATTATATGGGCAACATAGATATAATTATTTTAGGGCTAGGACAAACTTTCTTTCCAGCCCTCTTTTTTACTAATAAAACCTTGTTTGCCAATAGCTTCTCCAAAATATCATGCCTGAAATATTTAGTATCATGTCGCTGATTTTGTATATGCACTATTGACAGACACACACAATTACATCTAAACACATTTGCTTTGCACAACTTGCAGTGTATATCTGGTTTTGTATGTTGCCTGTGTTTTATTTACAAATGAATTTGCTCCCATTCATGAGTGTTTATATTATAGTCATTACCATGTACTTAAGTAGCTTTCCTAAACCATTAATTTTACCTTAAGGTTTCGTGTGAAACTACGGCTACATATCAAGACTCTTGGCCTACATTTTTCATTTACCATTCGCATTCCACAAAAGCCACGTGGATGAAAAGGTCAATATTACTTTTTTTCTTTTTTAGATTATAAAATACTGTCAGATTTTAATAGTATGTTTAAAGTGTCTTGATATAACCAGATAAATGTCATGTAGAAGCATATCATGTAAAAGCTTCATCTTCCAGAGAACTGTAAAGTTATGACAGCTTTTCTGTTAAGTTTAAGCAATAATATAAAATATAAATACGTGGTTTTCTTTCTCACAGTCTAAGTCAATGCACCTGTTTACTGCTCACAACAACTGCCTAGGTATGTTCTGTATTTACTTAATGTTTGAATTTAGAAGAACTCCAAGAGCCAGTTAAACAAAGGATGAACTTGCTTGGACATTTGTGGATGCTTTGCAAGGCAGTCAAAAGGGATTCTTGTGACTATTCTGGCTTAAAAAGACACTATATACATCTCATTATCAGTCTCTAATAATTGTTAGGGTTAAAAAAGAAAGTCCCCTCCCCAAAAAACCAACAAGATGATTCTAATACAGTCAATAAATTAGTCCAAAATCCAGTTTCTTTAACATTGCAGGTTTGTGTATATATATTTGTAGCATCTTTTTTTTCCCACTTACCGAAAAAACAAGCAATTCTTTAAGTACTACATTGGAGTTATTAATATAGTATTTACTTAATACAACAATGACTGGAAGTGTTTCAGATTCTAAACAAGTTCAGATACGTTAAAGTCTGATTCTTTTTTAAGATTATTCCGCCATTAACAAAATGAGCAATTGGATGAGAGCCATGGGAGTGTCGTTTTGTTTCATAACCTCCTGTGGTTTTGTTTTCCAGCTGTCTTAAATGCTACTTAGGTTCAGTAGTACTGGTGATGAGGCCAATTGTTCTATACAAATGTTGAAAGCTAAACCTTTCTGGATTCATGCTCAAGCACCACAAAGGAAAGCCTCTTACACAGGATAAGATGTATTTTCAGGGGCAAAATTAAGCTCATGTTCTCAATACCATCCACCCCCAAACCTGCTTTTACCATGGTAGAGCTAGAGCAAATGTCTACCCCTAAAAATCTTTCTATGATTTATTATTCTTTACTGTACATATCGTATTCAGATTTTTCTTAAAAACTTCCCTCATTTCATTGTACATTCCCAAATAAAACATTTTATCTCAAATACACAGCTGGGAGTATGACAGGGTCATTTGGATGAGCTGCTGTTGTCCTCTCTCCCCTTTAAAAAGGAGCCACTACAGAAATTTCCCCCTCTCCATCAAAATGGTTTATGCAAAAAGAAAAGAACAAAACCTATTCCCGTAGCGTGCTTTGGCAGCAACCTAGGTTAGCAGCTAAATAGGGGAAAGGGAGCCAGGGTTGCTACTACCTATGTTAGGAAGCCATAGTCTGAGAAGAGGAATGCTTTACTGGGGAAAAAAGCAAAGGCTATAATATTTAGCTTGGATCTCAAAAACTGTACATACAAATGCAATTATGAAATTCGTGTAACTAGCAATTTAGATAGCTATGTGCACATACATGTTTATGTATGTTGGCTGGAAGGAGGAACAGGCAAAATGACACCTCTGAAAATGTAATTTGACCATTAATTCCACAATGCCTCACAATGCTCCCACTACTTAGAAAGGATAATTTGCACTGAGCTCCTCAAACGGAAAGCAATACAAGCATATAAAACACATCATCACAGCCCCTGCAGCCCACAAGTGGTTTTTATTCCAGCACTATACTCATCCCTCTTATGAAGAAGTTTTGCACAACTTTGTTGGTTCTAGTTATGGGTTATACTGGCTCTAAGTGGAGCAAATATTCAAATGGGAAATGATACAAAGGTCTCAGACCTCAAAGCAGTAGTTGTCCAGAAGCAAGAAAGTAAATATAGCTAAGTAAATCACAAAAAAGCTGCCTCATCCAGTGCAATATTATAAAGCTCAATCCTTAAAAGCTCAATCCTTAAAAAGAATTTGCAAACTTTGATTTCAAAATATGAACAAAAGCAAAACGGTCATTATTCTTAAATGTTTGATATGAAAAACACAAAAACTACTTTTTTTCATTTGTACCAGATGTGCATATGCAGATGTGGCTTGCTGGACAATAGTCAGAAACATGGAATTAGGGAAATTAATAATTAATAACATGCCTGTGGAAACATGTTTGGTGCTTCAAAAAGAGTTTAGGTGCTATTAGATCTGGGAGAGTCTCCTTACCCTGAAGATATTGTCAAATTTGAAGAAATCCCAAGGAGGAGAGAAAAACTGATTGGGGAAATAGATGACTTGTGCAGAAAGATTGGTTCCTTTAATCTTCTGCTATCAATTTCACTGATGCCGTCCCACTAAATTCACTGAAGACACACCCACATAACCAGGAGAAGAGCTTGACTAAACAATATGATATGAGGAATTAGAAATGTTTAGGGTTAGTTTAGTTTCCTTGGGAAGGAAAGGAACTGGTAAAATATTTTAGGAAAACAACAGGCCATGTAATAAGATTTAAACTGAACAGAAGGAAAATAAAGCCAGAGAATGTTCCACTGCAATTACATCTACTAAATACCTCCTCTGGGATACTTGAAACGAGGCAAGGAAAAGCCACTCGTTGTGCAAAATAAATCTACACAGGAGGTCACTAGAGATTGTGATCAAGTAGTTTTTCTCCTAGTAACCTACTAATGATTCCTTGTCATTCACAGAATCAGATATGATGTCTACACCCATTGTTTCTCTCCACCTCAATTTACATAGTAGTGACTAATGCGTAATGAAAATTCATCCAAGCTGCAAGTATGTTCTACAAAGAAACTGCATTGTTTTTATGTGCTGAGAAGTCTACCAGATGTTCCATTTTGTATACATCAAGAACACACTGTGTAAAAAATAGCTCCGCAAAACACCATTTTCATTATAACAACTACTGAGTTCTATTACAATGCCACAGCAAAAAAATGTGTCCAGAAGGAGAGCAATCTTACCAGTTAACCCTTGCCTCCTGGATAATATGGTCAAGAGAAAGTTCCCAAGAAAGGCCCCCCAAAAGATGTATTTGCTGATATGTTGCTTTTGGAAGTGACAGCAACTCTTGCCAATAATTGAATAACTCACGAGCCACCAGCCAAAGAGATTGAGAGCATGTGCATTTACGCCCAAAATGCATCGAAACCCTGCAATTGGGAAACTACATAGAAATTCAGAAGGTGGGAAAATGGTTGGAAACATTCATATTACCATAGTGTTCAGGGATGACAACAGGAAATTTAGCCTCATTGTAAAAAGTACCCTGGCAACAATCAGTTAAACCTTTTGTTCATGATTAAAAGCATACACCAGATCTCTGAGATCATTCACACTTCCCAACTGTGACTTATGTCCTTGAATGTATTTTTCTTCTTCCACTGTCCAGATTTTCCCCTTAAGATTCTCCCCTCTAGTCTTAAGACTATAATCTTTGTGCAGAGATATCTTTCAGAGTCATCAACTTGAATTTACACTAGTGTGATGAAACTCGTAAAGCAAATGTGACCATCTCCCTTCATTTCTTAGTGAACAAGCATTCAAGATCCACATCTGCTGGTAGTGCTGTAGGCAGAGAAAAAAAAATTCTCCATGAGTAGACAAAGGGACTGAACAACTTTTATTTGTTTAGACATTATTTCATAGAATTATTCAGGTTGAAATAGACCTCAGGAGATCATCTAGTCCTATGTCCTGCTCAAAGGAGGGTAAACACAAAAGTCAGACCAGGTTGCTCAGGGCTTTCTCCAGTTGGGTTTTGAAAACTTCCAAGGGTGCAGATTCAGACTGCTCTTTGGGCAACATATTCCACTGCTTAATTATCCTAAGAGTGATTTTTTTCTTTATAAGCAGTTGGAACCTCTTGTTTCAAATTATGGCCACCGTGTCTTGTTGCCCTGCCACACACCTCAGGAAGGAGCCTGCTTCCATCTACTTGGTAACTTGGTATGGACAGGCTGCTATTAGGTCCCACGAAAGCCTGCTCTTCTCCAGACTGAACTTTGCCTCAGCCTCTCCTCACAAATGATGTGCTCCAGTCTCCAGATGATCTTGGTGGCTCTCCACTAAACTTGCTGAAGTTTATTGTCTTTCTTGTATTGGGGGGCCCAAAACTGGACACCGTAATCTAGATGTGGTCTAACAAGGACTGAGTAATGGGGAATAATCACTTCCTCAATCTACTGCCTTCCTCCCTCCCAGGGCACACTGCTGGCTCATGTTTAGTCCAACAGAACTCCCAATCCTGTTCAGAAGACCTGCTACCCAGCCAGTACCACTGGTGGCATTAGTCCATCCCAAGTACGTTTGTCCTTGCTGAATTTCGTGAGGTTCTGGTCAGTCCATTCCTCCAGGCTATCTAGGTCCCCCCAGGCGGCAGCCCTGCCTTCAAGTATACTGACTGCTCCCTCCTATTTGATGTCATCTGTAAACTTAATGAAAGTGCTTTCCATTTCCTTTTCCAGGTCATTGATAAAGATATTAAATAGGATATTAAACAGATAGGGCCCAGAATAGACTCAGGAACTCTGGTGGGGACTGGACTCCAGGTAGAGTACAAACCATTAACGAGTACCTTCCGAGCCTAACAATACAGTCTGTTTTTCCATCCATCTAGTACTTCATCTGTCTAGACTAACATCCCAAACTGGATACAAACATGCTGTGGGAGACCATGTCAAAAGCCTTGCTAAAGTTAAGTTAAACAATATCCATAGCTCTCCCCTCACTCTCGGATCTAGTCGTTTTAACACAGAAGGCAAGGAATCCATGCTAGCTATTCCCAGTCATCTTCTCCTTCATGTGTCCAGGAATTTCTCCAAGATATGGTTGGGCTTCGCATGCCAAGCAAGAGATATATTTTACTTATCCTGTGAAAATACACCTGAAAGATGCATGTCTGATACCATTTAAGCGGGACAAAGAAGAAATGGGTGGCAAGTTAGCTTGATGCTATATATGAGCATCAGTATTACATGAGTAGGAATTCCAGAAGCACTCTGTTCATTGTACTTTTATTTCATCATTACTGACCTCAGCTGAAACAGAGTTAGATTAATACCAAACATTAAAAGCAATACATGTCTTAGCCTACGTACAAAGCACACACTCTGTGCTGAGTTATTCGAGCCATTTAGCTGACTCTGCTACCTACCTTTATAGCTCTGTATAATGTTTCTAGCTTCAGAAATCAATAGAAGTCTTAAGTCAAAAAGGTAACAGAAACAAAACCAGTCTCTGGTATAGCAAATAATCCACCTAAAATTAAATGGGATTTAATTGGCCTCCCAAGCTCTAGGTATGACAAATTTCAGAACGATGAGATACAAAACATTTAGAAGTCAGTACTCGAAATAGCATCTCTGATGGAAAGTTTCCAGATTGGACTGTAGCAACTGTAACTATGTTGCAATAAGGCAAAGTCTAAAAAATCCGCTAACATATACAAAGAGAGACAGCCATTTCTTCATGCTTCCTCACATGCGTATTTCCATCACCCTTGGTCCCATGCTGTGTGACAATAAGAGCACTTGAGTCAATAGAAAACTATTCAGTTGACTATCTGTAAGCTCTTTGCATGTCTTGTATCACTTGAAATATCTTTGCCTTTGAAAAGTCAAATGCATTTTACATTCTTCCAGGAATACCAGGGATAATGTTCCAACAGACAGTTCACTTGGTTGCTGAATTACCTCTTTTTAAGTGTGTCAGATAACTTTGCTGGAAAAAGAATACATTTAAATTACCCATGAACTGATCTTTCAGTTATTTCCCATAATCTACATGAATGATAGCTGAGATACTGATTCAATAGCAAAGCAGCAAGCTACGTGCCATGTTTCAAACACCTTCTGATAAGAAAGCCAAAAAGAGTCAGTTAAGTGCAAGAGTTAAATAACTAGTGCCTATAACTTGTGCTTAATTTCTTCTTAAGTTATAAGAAATTAATCCCTAAAACATATACAGCAGTGGCAGAACACATTTATAGCCTCCTCTTCTTTTGTTTCACTACATGTATTCTAATGCTCTGAGATTTGATACTCAAATAAAGTAGCTTAACTGGAGACAGCCAAAACATGTATACTTGCTAAAAACAAACATAAAACTTAACAAGCTTTTCTCAGTCAGCACGTTCTCAGCAAGTACTGTATCTTCCTGGAGAACTTTTCAGGAACATGTTTTATTTCTCATTCCATCTGTTATGTCTTTCCATTTCGTTCTATTCTCCTCAATCCTCTTTGCTCCAAAACCTCGATTTTTGAGCTGGAGGGACCTGTCTACACACTTGTGAGTTCAGGAATTACTAAACTAGGTCTGTCCAAACTCTTTTATCTAGAGTTAATACTGCAAATGCAGAAGATCAGAATAGATATATTGACTTGGCTGAAGTAAACCAATCCAGAGTCCGGTCATGCTTATATGGAGCTGCACCCAAGCCAATAAGCCCGGCTGAGAAGTTTCCGTAAGTGACAACAAAAAGGAGTTTCAAAGCACTTAATAAATAGCTGTGGCATCTGACTACCTGGAACATACCCCTCGAGGACTGGTTTCAGTGCAACATTTCAGGCATGAGTACAATTTTCATCTACTCACAAAGTACCTAATTCACCAAGTCCATCTTCACTGACCAAGCTAACATGCTTGAGAGAATTAAGAAAAAGCAGGAAGGCAGGTCAGGCAGAGTTTTAATGAACTTGTTGCTTCCTTATTTTGAAATTCAAATACATGAGGAGGGAAATGGCTGGGGCATGGGTCATTGTGGAAAAAACACTGGAGGAAGGACTCTGCTAGCTATCTGCCAGAGGACAAATCTGTTATCCAAGCAACCAAAGAGAGGAAACATCATTCTAGAGCACAGAAATTCAGGACACAAGAATGCCTAACAGCGATGGGCTGGGAGACTGAATGTAGCTGCAAAGTTCAGATAGCAGAACTTCTTCATCAGCCACAGATAGTTTAGGGAGCTAATTCTGAAGAGCTGCATTTTTAGAACAGAGAGCAGCACCAAAGGGAGACCTCTGGTGTCAACTCCCTTTGCTAAGAAAGCAGCAGGATGGCAGAAGCTTGGGAGATTAGCTGATGAACAGATGCTGAAACCAACGGAGATAACAGTCTGAAAAATGGGAACAAAGACACTAGGGAAAGTGTAGGTTTGTGAAGTGTCTCTTGGTGGCAGTATAGGGCAGTGTCAGGAGGAGGGCATTAATGGTCCTCAAGTGCAACCATTATATCTCTTGGGAACACCCAGAGCATCACAGCAAAACCAGACCGAGAAGGTAAGTCTCTCCCAGAGAGAGCTGAGTGGAATTTACTATTAACTATTTATTTGTACATGGCACCAATGAAAAACCAGTCACCTTACAGAACGGAAACAGATTCACAGGTGCCTTCCTCTCCTCCAAAAATGAAAAATCTAAATTACGCAATGCAGGCAGAATTCACATAATTGGGGAGACAAAGGTTTCATAGAATAGCACAAATTATTAACACAGACCACAAGTCTGCATTAAGCATATTCAACTCCATACAAAAACATAGAAAGCAATAAACTGCTCCAAGAGTTCCTAAGCCTCTTTTTTTGTGGTAGAACACTAGCTATCTTGCCAAAAAGCAGAAATATAAATAAGTCCTAAAAGCAATGGAATCCTAATAGTCCTCTGTCAGACTCAAAGAATATCACTTCATCATCTAAATCAATCAAGCCATAAGATTAATAAGAAAACATTAAACTTTATCAGTGATTGCCTGCTGGATTGTATGATTCTTGCAAACCTAAATAAATGCTTCAGTCAATGAAAGTAAGATTTCCTCCCCCCACTCAAAGCCACAGATCAGATGAGGCTTTAATTTGGTTGTAGAGTTGATATGTTCTGGTATGTTTTAAACAAAACTGAGTCTGAGTGTAGAGGACAGGCTTACTAAATTGACGAGATTGCTTGCAAATCATATTTCTGTGAAAACTCTGCTGCTTTCAAGTTCTTGTAATATGAAAGGTTTATGTTTTTCAGTGTTACTGCTGATACTGACCTTATGTGCCTTCCCCCAAACTTACAAGCAAACTATGATCGCTACCATCTACCAATCTAACAGTCAAGTTAAAACTTCACTTTCAAAAGAATCAGAAGGATACCTAAAAGCAACTTTCATAATCCTCTCCAAGAACTTCCCAACACAGTGAGATTTACCAAAATATTTTTCTTCAAACTCTATTTGAAGGGGATATAGGATACAAATAAATGTATATGGCAAGATGTTCAGACAGGAAGTAGATACCTTTCTGTGCAACAAATAATTAGTTTAATAGATTACGTCTCCTTCCTTCCTGAAAAGATCTCAATGCATTGGCAAAGGTAATCAGCTAGTACCTTTGCTTTACCTGTTTAGGTGGAGCATTTATGATAACCAACTTGATGTACTCTGCATAATTTCCATAGTATTCAGATTATACAAAGGGAATGCTTTTCTACGTGTCTTCCTCTGAAACTAGCATTAGATGGAGCTCTGGCAATAGCACACACTTTGAGAGAAAATGTAAATGGCATTGTTTGTGAATATTAGTAGACAATTTTGTCCAACAACAGAACAAAAATATTTGCCAAGTCATTGTAGCTGAACCATTTTATAACTCATCCAGTCAAAACTGATAAGAAATCAATTCTCAATATGATGGTTCTGTGCCAGCTGTGTAATCTCATTCACAATTTCACTTCACCTTTAAGTGTTCTCAAAAGCCCTCAGGACCTCCCCGGGAGGAAGCCTGCAATAAAAAAAATATACTGGCATTTTTCTGTCTTGCTTTGTTGTGCTACTTTGCTTTGAGATTCTCAGTTGTTTGAGATTCTGTAGTGTTTGTATTCTCAATTGCTAGTGCAGTTCAGTATATTGAAAATTTCTATACATCTTTTTTAGGCTGCCATTGCCAAACAGGCCCTTTTATTCACTGAATAGAACTGTCTACTAGCAATCCAAATTTCACGTCAGGTTGCAGAACATTTTAAAATTACTATAAATATTTCTTTACTGTAGTCTTTTATTTCACATAGAGCTATGCGTAGAGGAATGATTATAGCAAACAGTATCTGCAGACTTTTGATGTATTCAATGAACATTTCTAGCTTTACCTAACACTGGATTTTCCTTCAATGAATCATTCACATGGCATGTATCAGCTCATCAGTTTCATTTTCGTGTTAGATATGCAGGCCTTAACATCTTCTGCAGCATTTTATAACATAGGAAAGGATATGGTCCTTTATGAAAAATAAATATACTTAATTCTTAATGCCAACACCATACTCAATGTGCTAGGGAAAAAAGCTCTTTAAACTGGTAGTAAAGTTTTTAGGCTTCTTTAAAGGAGAAAAAACATCCAAAAAACAAAAACAAGCATGACATGACTATAATACTATTTCACAATTCACACATAAACCACAAGTTTCCAGTTTTCTGTTGACAGAGAACAGCCATCCACAGTGTTAAAAAAGCAGTTTCCCCGTTAGTTGCCCTAACAAAGTTTCAAACTATTCATACACACAGGCATAAATCAAGAAAACAACAGTGGTGCAAGATGTTACATGTAAGTTATACTAAGACGTTAAAGAAAAACATCTGGGCATAAAATGTAAATATAGCTAGCTTACAAAAATAGAGAGGAAAATAAAACCAACCACACATTTCAAATGCCCAAAATACGGAGCCTTTATTCTGCAAGAGCATTGAATTTTAACTCCAAACATCCATCTCAAATAAAATGCAGTTAGCATTCCAAATATCACTGAAACAGAACACAAAGGTTTACATAAGATACGGCTTTTTGTTCATCTTTTGGGGCCAATATAAGATATAGTTCCTTAAAACCGGAAATCATCAGTATATCTTCAATGATGATTAAGAATCAAAGCTGAAGGTTAGTAGAGTACGTCAGCATTATGTCTTTTATATTTCAGTTGCACTTAGAGACCAAACACTGAGACAGCATTCACACAAGAGACCAAGCGAATTTGCCTCAACCAGCTTATACCCTAAGTAGACAAGGCTAAGGAGCACCACTCACCCAGCTTTTAAGATACTGCCAGAAAGAGATGGCAACATCTCTAATCATAATGGAGAATGTCTATCAGATTTAAGCTTAAAAGGTTTGGTTTAGCTTACTGTATTGCTGTATCTTCTGGTCTTGAATGATGGAGCAACCTGGACATGTTTTATAGACCCTGA
The DNA here is from genome assembly GCF_036370855.1 of Dromaius novaehollandiae. Taxonomy (NCBI): domain Eukaryota; kingdom Metazoa; phylum Chordata; class Aves; order Casuariiformes; family Dromaiidae; genus Dromaius; species Dromaius novaehollandiae. The sequence goes on from NC_088113.1 coordinate 16,547,936, forward strand.
GAAGCAGAAAAAAAGAACAAAATTAAACAAGTAAATACACACCTCATAAACAAGCAGATTGCATCAATGAAGGAAAGTTAGAAAATAAACCTCAAAAGGTACTATGATTTGTAAAGCAACCGTGTTTCAGCAATGTCTAAAACAAAAAAGGTCTTCTAGTAATAAAAATCAAAAATCTTAATCTTAAGAGCATAAAAGACCAGAACTCAGGATTTTTCAGGCTGACTTAGTTCAGATCACTTGCATGAGCAACATACTTGAGTTTTGATTACATAGCTAGATTTTTTGTTTATTTATTTACTTTTAAACAGGATGCCTGCTTGGGTTTAACTTAGTTTGTAGAAAGAGAAGTAAGGAAGATTTTAAAAACAAACAAAGTACAAATAGCCAAGTAAAAAAAAAAAAGTTATGAAAAAGTCCCCTCTCTAGGGGCTGGTACCTTTGGTACCAGATGTGTACCAGATGTGGTACCAGAATGGTACACATACATCTTCCCTTAGAGCTAATGTAGTAACCAGGAGCCACCAGACTGTTATCCTTGAAAGAGCCCAGCTAACAGATGATGAGACTCAGTCTTTCACTGATATCAGAGAGATTTATTGAGACAGGGAATCCTGGCTTCAGTTCCTGATTCAAGAAGGGAGTACATGATCCCAATTATAAATTGTACTGTGACTGCAGCAAATGATGGCTTAACAGCATTTAGAGCTGAAGTTTAAAATCCTCATGCAGTTTGCATAAAACAGATGTGAATTTTCAAACTAAACAGAGTTTTGCTAAGAGGAAAGAAGCTGAAACAACAGCAGAAAGCCCTGTGTCCTCCCCTGCTTCTGAGGAATCAAAAAGCAAATGATGGCTGTCTGACAGCTAACGTAAAACGTTTCAATTTTCCCGCTGATCTGTTTTCATTCTCTTTTTCCAGCAAATTTTCCCATCCTGGTTTTTATATTTTCAAGAAACTCCACCTATACATGACTTTGCTGATAAGTCTAATCTATTTATTTAAAAATATGTTTTTTCCCCGCAGATATGCTTTTTTTGATACAGTCCTCTGTGTTGAAATTATTGTCACAGATATTGTAATAACTTGGGCCTTTGCCTGGAATCTGCATCCTTTCTTACCCGCTGATTTCTGTATAGAAGCCCTAAAGCATCTATAATAGGATCTCAGATCACCGACGTTTTTTTTTTCTCCTTCCCCTCCTAGACCATGTAACATGGCATAGCCATATCCTGGTGAGACCATCTATTCCAGACAGATCAGTCTCGGAGGTTAACTGCATTTTGGCTTCACCATGCTTTGCTTATTATTACAGGCTGCTCATATTGAGCATGTTCTGTACAAAAAGAGTTACACTGTGAGTTATTTATTCTATCCGATGTCAGGCAAAAGTGTTTCATAGAGTATTTTCCTTCTTTAGTCAATCTTTTCTAAACCATCTGATCTATCAGTTTCACATCTGTCCAAAACTATAGTCTTGACCAGGGAAAATACAAGCAATTAGAATGGAGGAGGTAGGAATTGCTTCTCCTCATGCACGTGCAGCATATGAACCAATGACATCCTTCTCCTGGTTTGGCCCTTTAAGTTGATGTTACAAAGCAAACAGTAAAATGAAATCAAAAATAAAACAGCTGCATGTCATTTCAGGAAGGCCTGTATAGCCCAATGCTCTCACAGTCTGTTCTTTAGCTGCGAACAACTGATACTGATCATTAATTTGCGAAGTCACGGTGAGTGTCAGGAAGCAGAGAACAACAAAATAAAACCGTGCATAAAATAAAAGGGTTCACCAAAAGCTGGCAACTAGACCTGAACCTTAATAGAAAACCACAGATTTACAGCAGATTTTTTTTCTGCATTGGAAATATACCATACTCCTTAATTAAAGTTTATTATGTTTCTGCCAAGGCACTGACGTGAATATATGCAGAAAGTGCAATGGAGATTTATCATGCATGATGTGGCATTGCCTTGAGTGGTGCTGGACTGAGAAGTGTTTTTTTAAGAACAGTTTGAACTGTGACCCAAACTTTTCATGAACAACAGTCTCAATGGGTTTTGAGACATTCAGAAATTACAGGAACTGTTAGTCTGAAAAAAACCTATCCAGCATGTCAAGAAAACAACTTCTAAATTTTGGAAAAATATACATGAGAATAATGGCATAACACAGCGGTACCAGAACACAGTTAAGAGTGGATCAACTGAGGATTCAAAAAACCAACCAAACAAAAAACAAACAAACAATAAAGGCTTCTTATGGTTTTAATGCAAAATCATGGGGGATTTACTGCATATGAGAAGCATACCGAGTTTAAACAGTGTTATGCCCTTTATCCCACTGAGAACTGCAATATCTGGACATTTGGCGTAGCTGCTGTGTCTGTGTATACTCAGATTGCTAACAGGAACCACAAACAATACCTCTGACAACTGTAAATCAGTTACATTACTTGTGTTGCTTTCTCATAACTTCTCCTCCCTGATCTTGCTTTCTCAACTTAGTTTACTGGCACAACTCAGTAGATTAGTGATTTTATTAATACTTTACTTTCTCTGTTAGATCTTCTTGGGTGGCCAGTTTACAGAAGAATAACTAACTTTAATTGTGCAAGTCTCACTATATTTGATGCCAATCCTCTTTAGCATTTTTATTATATTCTGCAGATTTAAAGGCCCTGATACATTTTTAGAATCATAAATATAAGCTATTTGAAGAAAGTACATTAACACAATAGTTAAATACAATTTTTAATAACTCATGCATCTTCTTGCCAAATAACTAAAAGCAAAAAGCTATCTGTATGAGTCCATATCTGATCAGATACCTATTAGATTAGTTATTCAGTGAGTAACTGACCCAGCTATTACTCAGCTAATATCTTATCCTATCTGACTGGAGCCAACAATAATCTTCATTGTCCTTTTACAGCTATCTTATAGTAAGACAGCGACTTCCTGCCCATCACTATTATTGCAGTGATAGACATAGGATCATGGGGGCAAGGACTTTATAGTTCGTAACAAAATCCAGAAGAGTCCTGTATCCTCTTCAGTTAGATGCCATTACCACATAGCCACAGCCAGTCTCAGTTTAACTGGTACAGACAGAAGGTTAATCTTTGTTTGCAAAAATGGAAACATCCACAGCAGAAAATCTGACTCCCATTCCACCTATTCCAAGTCTCAGAAAATATAAGCCAATGAAATAGAGAAGTGCCACAACAACAACAAACTGTTTCAGAGCCAAGGACAATACGTTTCATTATGGCCTTTCTAATGTGTGAAATGCTGTTATTCAAAACTCAAAATGCATGGAAACAATTGCCCTTAAAAGTGGAAAAAGTATGATCACTCCTCTTTTCTTCTAATACAGACACGTGTGCACACAGGCAACCCTTGCTAACAGCTGTGATGTATTTGCTCTTGTTAGTTGTGCAAGGTAAAGAACAGCTTAAAACATTTATTTTTTGGTAAGTGAAAGTCAATAAAAATACCACTTAGAACTCAACTGATTAGAGAACACTGCTTTACACATTCTCCCAGTTTTACACTGGACTGCTAATTACTCTCCAAGCATTGCTTTCCAACTAGTTTTGCATTCACATTATCCATTTCACTCATTGAGGATACCTAAATTCCTTGCTTATTTGAGACAGGATCAAAAGACCTCTAAAATACACTATTTACTATATTGTCTATTTTTTCCATAACCACAAGGCCTGTCAAAGAAGGAAACTAGATTGGTTTGATGTGATTTGTTCTCAGTTAATCTATACTAGCTGTTACTTCCTTATTTATTAACTTTTATAGTTTGTTTCCATGATTCTTCTGGAAATAGAAGTTTCAGCGGACTGTCCTATATCCTCTCTTTTGTACCCCTTTCCCTTTTCAAAGATTAATACCATCCAAGCCTTCTGAAATCTTGTTTGTTCTCCATAACTTCTTGAAAACAGCAACACACTTAAATACTAATACATTCTACTACTAATAATATACCACTTTGCATGTATTATTCAAAGCCTCATTCAACATGCTAGGTTAAAGAGATTAAATTCAGTGGACAAAAAATACATACAGACTGTTAACAGAATCATACAAATCTCAGTCTTTCTTCATTCCCTCCCTTACCAAATATTTAAATCAATAAAACTACTTCAAAAACTTGCCTTTTGTTCTAGATTACCTCAATACTATTTTTAACACTTGCCACAGTGTATTTTCTAAAACTTACACAAAATAACACAGTACTCAAAAATAATTTCAGATTGCTTCTCTTCTCCATATCTTTAACAGTAATAAAACCATGGCCTGAAAATGTTTGCAGCTGAACAATTTCTGCAAGGGAAATAGCATAATACCTAGAAAGCTCAAATGACAATCAACTAATCTAAACAGCCTGGTGCCTGGTTAGCTATTTGCATTAAAGGAGCTCTCAGAGGCACCAAGCAGAAGCAAAATCCTAGTTATGCTGACTGTTAAGAGGAACATACTTGACCCTTGGGAAGAGATTTATATCACAATTTCTTTTCCCATCATGTTTCTTTATTCCTTTTCTCTGCTTCCCCCCATTAATTCTACTATTGTATTTTTTTACCTTTTGTTTATTCCTCCCCCTTCTTCCTTTTGGTGTCTCTATAAAGAAAAGTTACTTCTGTGATAAAGAAATTAACATTCTCTTTTTCCCTTCCTTTGCCTATTGTCTTTCCATTATCTTTTTGTTTATTCTTTTTTATTTTCTTTCTAAAACACTGCTACCTTACCTCTCCCATCTTGGTTAATGCCTCAGTATTCTTCTTCCCTAGCAACTAACATTCTTTTGGCATGCACTCTTTTCTCATCATCTGACTTACTAGCACTTGCTTTACCAATTCTGACAAGGTAGAGAGAACTGCAGTTGTGGAAAATGTGAGAAAAGCAAAAGCTACATCAGCTGTATTCAAAATTCACATGCGTGTATGCTGCCCTTAATGCTCTTCTACCTGTCTTCCTATCCTGTTGTTCCACCCACAGAGGAGACAGTTTATGGACTTACTTATATATACAAAATTTCTGGTGCGCCTGAAGCATTCCATTGCTCTTCTTCCTAGGCATATGTTACTAAAATGGATGTGAGGTTGAGATCCTCCAGAATAAGTAATGTCAATGAGAACAGGTAAATAGATTAAGAATTCCCTTGCTATACTAGCCTTGCATTTGTCTCTTAAGTCTGTATGTTTTGTTTTGCAGGCTTTGGTCCCTTCTGGAAAGAGCTGCTTCTTTTAAACCTCCAGAAGGATGCTGCCAACTCTTGTTCTTCCAGCAAATGAGATCACACACAACACGACCACAGACATCAATCGCAAAACTATGCCTACCTTGGAAATCTGTGCTGTTATTTATTTTTAGTTATTGACCTGGTAATCTGGATCTGAATAGCAATGATCTCTTTGCCATAAGATGTGCTAGGCCCTCAACACACCTAAATGGATTTTTATGATGCACAAAAATACCTGTGCACCTTGTGCACACTACAGAAAAGGTCAGGTCACAGTGCACACGCTTTGGCAATGTGTGAGCTTCCTTAACCCCGTTTAGTTAGATCTGCATTAGCCCTAGGCCATACAACTTGCACATGATAGTCTGCAGTTGTTACCCCAGCATTCACGCGACAGCCTCCTGCTCCCCATGCAGATGGTCTTTCTAGGTAGCAGAATGATTTAACCTACCAGCCTCTGCACCAAACTTGAATACTCACAGATGACTCACAACACAGATGCCCAACGTGGCCTTGTCTCTGTGCTCAGATATATGTGGGATTTCATCCCACCCATTCAACAAATGGACTGAAGAAAATTTGGAGGATTTTAATATCATGCCAGTGCATAATATAATGTATTCACAAAACTAGGTTCACTAACTACAGATTCAGATTCAATTAAAGCTTATCAACAAAGCAAGCTGCTCCCAGAGGGCTAGGTGTGAGCAGTTTGTCATGTCACACTGTTTAAGTAATACAGGTTCATTTGTCATTTTATTTTCCCTTTACTAGTTCATACAGGCAGACACTTGTTTATTTCTCTCTGAAAGTCTTTTCTTAGTGAGAGATAAGTTACTTGGGGAGAGGAAAGGTTACATATTCAAACACCGTGTCAAGATTGTTGCTAGACTGATGAGTCTCAGCTGTGGATCCTGCAGAAAACAGATGGTGAGAGACCTGTACTTGTATTTGAAATTAAACTTACCCAGAAGTTGCAATAGGGATAAACTAACTTCATAGGTAGCTGGTAACTCCAGCAGAACCTTATATCTTTCCTTTTATACTATACTACAAGGGAGCACTAAAAACAGTCTCTTAATAAATAATGTTAAGTTCAAAGTTGGCCAGCAGATTTGCCACAGAGTGAAGGTAGTTATGACCAGCCCATTTGGTTTTCATATAGGAAAATAAATTATTGGCACGCAGTATACTGACGGCTGCATGTTTGTTGATAATCTTGTCCACCTGGATGCTTCATATAAAATGAATTATGCTTCTGTTGTTGATGGGTAATTTTCTGCTTTTTACTAAGCTTTGTTCCAGACCGCCCTTACTATGTGACAAGACTGTTGGAAGATACTCATCTCATCTACATATTTGTAGAGAGCTGTTTCTACCTATCAGTGGTCCAATGCGGTTTTGTTAATTTTTGCAAACCCTTGCACATCACATCACTAAGGCACACTAAGGAAAAAAAAAAACCCCAAACTGCTTAGCTAGGCAAACAGGAATTGCTACCGCACAAAGGAGCCAACCATTTCTGCAAAGTCAGTCTCTAAGTTAAAACCCCGTAGATATTGTAAAGCTCCCTTCATAACCAGAAGGGCTGAGAACCACACGTCTGGCAACACAAACATTAAACTGTTATTCCATCAAAGCTGCTATGTCACTGGACAAGTCCAGCAATAAAAAACGGCATCATTGTAGTCTCCCAGTATACTTCAGGCTGTTGCTCCATCCAGATCCTAGGAGCACAGCAATGGCAACAACAGACGCTCACCTCTTCAGTAGTCCAGTGTACCCCTGACAGCGACCTCTCCATGCAGACTCTGCTCCAGACAGGGCTGTCCATTCAGGGTTTCTGGTCCTTTGGCTTTCCAAACAGTACAAAAAATGCCCTCTTCCAAGGCACCCAAGCATGCTTCAGCTCAGTGCACTCCACCAAGGGAAGCTCTCAAGGAAGTGCTGCCGGAGAAAGACATACACTTCACTTTTTGCATAGTAGTCTAAATGCTCAGGACTAGCACAGTCCTCGGGACATGCCTAGTCTCCAGCCACCTTCCTCCAGCTTACCTTTACACCTCCCCTTCCTTGGATTTGCCTGACTTCTCCTTTTACTCCTAGGACCTTCCAGTACTACAGCCTTCCCCAGCCTCTCACACTACAAATAACTGACCACAAGTTTCCTGCTAGGCCATGGAGGAGGGAAACTCAGGCTGGAGCCCTTAAATGGGCACAGCACTCCTTCCCTCCTCCCATCACCCTACGGGCTGGCTTCTGCCCAGGCTGATTTGCTTTGGTACTCATGTTTGCTTCCCACTGCCAGTGCACCTCAGAAACAAGCTGTCCCTCCCCAGGACGTCTGCCTCTCTGCCCTTCCTGTCTTTAAACGCGCGGTGTTCTTTTGACAAGACAGCCACCTCAGGTGTCAGCCTCTAGCTTCTTCTCATCTGCTGGCAGCTCTCAGTACCTATTCTTTACAAGCACAAGAAGTGTTCAGATTCATCATATTTTGATACGGAATTTTCTTTGTTCAGTAGCATGACCAAACCTGAGTAAATCTCAATGAAATGGATTGTTTCATGTAAAAATCATAGTAACTTCTCTTCTTATAAAATTCTGCTACTCCACAAAGACTGAGATTGTTTGGATCCCAGAAGGGAGGTCAGGTTCAGATCCTGGGGAGAGTGCCGTGTCGTGGTAACAACACTTAGGGTTTGCGCAGCATTCCTTATCCAGAGATCTGAGCTCTGTCTCCAGTATATTACAACAGCAGGATATGTTATCTTATGCAAACTCCTTCCTAAATTTCACAATAGCTGAAACAAGCAAGAATCATTAAATATGTGTGCTATTGCTCTACTGCTATGAAGGCTGAAAAACAGACATACAGTTACTTCTTTCCTTTGCTTTACTTTTGTCTAAATAAATTGTCATCTGGTCAGAGCAGAGACATTTGTCCTCGTCAGCATTTATCAAGTATCCACATTATTTTTGATGGTATATAAATATTAAAAATAATAAGAAGGGGAAAATAGAGATAGGTAACAGAACTCTCCCCCTTTAAGCGAGTTACCAAATTACAACCAATACAAAATGCTCTGTTGCCCTTTTACTACATTTGGTTCAAAGGCCACTAAAGTCAATGGGATTCTTTCCACCGACATCAAAGGACTCTGAATAGGGCTGTCTGTAAAGGAGGGGAGACAGGATTAACTTCACCTTTCTGAATATAGATTCTAAGCAAAAAGTAACTTAAATAATAATCAGAAGATAATGTTTTCTTGAGAAACTACTCATTTCAGCACATTTCTTTTCAGCTACCATCTATTAAGTTGCTTGCTTTGTGAAAATGATGCAGAATGTGCCATTAAATGCACAGTGTTTGCAGCCTTATATAATCTTTTCTTCCAATAACAGAAAATAACGTTGTTATTACCGAGGAAGTAGGAGAATGGGAAAAGAGATATGAATGTTGTACGAGTGTAATAAAAAGGTTGGATGCATTTACTTAGTGTCATATCTGTATTGATCAGGCTTTGCTCTGGGTCTGCTATGAAGCTATAAGAACGGACACCAGCGCCAAAGATTTCCCCATTGCTGCCCAAACCCTACCATACATTTTAAATACAGGCTTTATTACTAATATAAATACATCCTAGAAGATTAGTTTTTAAAGTGGTTCCTCTCAGTAACCAACCTTATTTAAACACAGTTGGAACTTCTTTGTAACTCAGGACTATTTTCTGAAGTCACCTGTGTGATGAAGGCTAAATGCTGTGAAATTACTTCTATGGTCTCCAATTGCTTTGCAATGACATGAGTGTATTATTAAAATGGGAATACAAGGGGCAAAGAAGTACTAAACAAAATCAAGATCATGTTCCTAACTGAAATGGCAGTCCAGGGTTTTCAAATATAAAATCTGGAATCTGAACTTGCTTTTCTTAACATCATCCCTTTCAGCTGCTCCACATTCCAGGACTCCTTCAGCCTTGACCTCATCTCTAAGATGTACTCTCCCTTCAGCCAATTTTAAGTTCTTCTCAAATACACAGTATTTACACCCAGTGATGGGGAAGATCTGCTTGCTGACTGTCTTCCTTTAAGCTGCCTGGGTGGCCCCAAGACTGGGGGGAAGTGTCCTAGCACAGGAGAATTCCCATTGTGTGTGGAGACAGTGTGGCTGCCTCTTACAGCCCTGCTGCTGCTCCTGTGCAAGGGCAGGAAGGAGTACGGAGGTGGGAAGATCAGAAGGCATGAAAACACCACTCATTTTGCATCACATGTCAACATAGCCAATACTGATATCCAGACATCCTTTACAACCACCCGAAGTCAAAACTGACCCCGGATTTTTAAAATGTATTTATTTTATTATTATCTATTAGCTTAACCAGCATTCCTGATTCGTGACGCCTAAAGGGTCTCAAACCTTCAAGTCATCAGGTACTACATGACACAGAAAAATAACTTGATAGTCAGTGTAAATGAGAATCAGGCCCGTAATGCTCAGAAGTATTAATTCCTTTGATGAGTCTCTCTTTCTTCCCGTGGAGTTTATGTCTTATCTTCTTTTACAGCTTAAATAGGGTCATTTGACCAAAACCTTGCCCTTCTTAATTTCTGAACCCTGATAGCTAATTTCAGAATATATTTTATTACTTCTTTTGTTTACATAGCACTCTGTATCAGTGCTGATAGGGCCTACCTTAGCTTTTCAAAGTTTAAACAGCACACGGAAGAAAAAGTAGAGCACTGTAGGAGAGGCCTTCAAAGTATCATTTAAAAAACAGAACAATAATTTTTAGGAAAACTTGGGCAAATCAACACATACAACTGCCTTTAATGGCAGTTATCCACACTACATATATAATTGTTATACAATGCTCATTTTTAACTTCTTATTACTAGGATTACATTATTATTAATGAAAGATATGTTGCAATGAAAAAAAGCTAAATTCATTATTTAGAACTCAGAATCATGCCATTATTACCTGTCGCACCAGCAACATATAATCAGGACTTCCTATTGGCTGCAGTGGGGAGTTTTGTTAAAGAGTAATTAAACAATAAATCTCTACAGTTTTCCTTTTTCAGATAAGTTATAATGCAATCATAAGCATTTGTCAAAATCAGTGCTGTAGCCAATAGTAGCAGAGTACAATATCTAGAACTTCCTGATTTGAAGCAATTGATTTTTCTACTTACATAAGGCAATGGATCTAACTTCAAAAACATTCAATTTTTTGAGAGCAGTATTTTGTCACTACATCTTTCAAAATAGCAGCAGCTATACAATTATGATGCCTAACTGTAACTCTGTTCATGCTTTGAGGGCAGGACTCCAATACACACAAATCCACAATCCATCAAAGCAAGATGTATAAACATGCACTTTTAAATCTTACAGTTTACGGCAATTACTCATCCTTAAAGGTAAGTAAGCACTTGCTTTGCTGTATCGAGCCTGACCTCCAGTACAATGCTAAGGACAGTAACTTACATGTGATCTATTTTTTCCCCACTATATTAGTTATTAGAACATTAGTGAAGATATTTAAGATTAGCAGAACTAAAATCACCAAAATATTTTCACAGCTCTGTCTCAGTACTGGAATGTTGTCAATACCCGAGTGAAATACTTGCAGCTATGTCCCCATGAACTGCACTCACTGCAGTGAGTACAAGGCTTAGAAATTTACTGAAATCTTGTCCTTTCTGACTGGGCTTTGGAAACAAGGCTTGATTAATGCTTCTGATATTTCAATTTGATATTGCAATGTCTTGTCATTTTCACAAACTACGTGAAACAAAAGCAATTTCAGTTTCCACTGAGAACGAGAATCTCAGTAAAACTTGAGAAAAAGGAACTTACTAGTTATAACCCAATCTTCGACAGCGATCATGCTTTTGTTATTAGCCAGGAATATGGTAAACTAAAGTTCTGCCACAAATTCTCAGACTTCAGAAACGGCCAAAAGGCAAGGTCTGACAAACTGACAGCACCGGACATTGTAATGGGGTGGGTTTTATTTATTTATTTATTTATTTTTGTACGTGCTGTTACTGAGCAGTCCACACCAGAAGCTGGAATCGGGGCAGGGCTGCAGAAAGAATGTGATGTGGTGGAGAACAGTGGTATGCCTTTGGATAACATAATCTGAATGATTCTGTAACTAGCTTTCCACTCACAAAAGAAATCTTAGAAGATATGCTGAACTGGCACAATAAGTCAATTAGTTTGCAACTCTTTTTGTTAGTACTGAAACATTTTTAAATAAAAGATCCTGCTTTGATTTAAAATATCCACAGTGAAGTTTGCTAACCTTTGTCCATGTGCTATCTACAAATATCTGTTCCCTATAATATGCTATAACACACTCACTGCTGTAAGAAAAGATAAAGCAAGTTTCCTTAACCCTTAAACACGGTTATCTTACATTACAATAACAATCTGGGAGTATTGTCCCAGGCACAAGCAACCAGTATTGCACAGAGTAAGAACCCCTTAAACCCGGTGGATTTGTCTGGCAAAGAAGTGCCTGTAATTAACCAGGGAAAAGCAAGCGCTAGTGAACCGATGACTTGATTTCACCTGGGCAATCACTAGCAGAGTCCGGGAAAAAAGAAAAAAACCCCAAAGCCACCCCAAGGCACGCTCCCAAGCCCGCCGCACAGCTTGGAGCCACGGCGCCGTGTTTCATCCCCCGAGCAAACGCCCCCCCAGCCCCGCCGAGAACAATGGGGCCGGGCGCTCCGCACGGGACGAGGCGCGCCCCGCGCCGGCGCTAACAAAGGGCGCTCGCGGCGGCTTCCGGAGGGGATGCGCGGCCGCTGCGGCCGTACCTGCGCGGGCGGGAGGCGGCGGGGGGCGCCGGCCGCGCCGCTCCCCGCCCCCGGCCCCGGCCCCGGCCGGCAGCTGTCCGCTGTGGGAGGCGTCTGCAGCTGGAAAACAGCAGCTCCAGTTTCTCATCGGATTTGGGGGTGGGGGTTGGAGGTGCATGTGGGAAAAGCCAAGCGATGGGTCTTCCCCTCTTTTGACAACACTCTCCCCTTCAGGACTAAATCCGCACTGGAGGAAAGTAGCTACAAGTGAGAACCACTAATCACACCTCCGTGTGGGAACTAAACTAAGTGCTGGGAGCAGCGTTTGCAGCGAGCCCAAGGATACTCCCTGCCGCCAACCTGAAGTGATTCCTCCGGGAACGGGTCATTTGCCCCCGCGGCTCACCTCTGCCTGCAGCTCACAGGCGTGCAATTTGGGTTTAATGGAGCTGGGATTACTGTTCCTCTTTGGACTTACAATTACGTCGACTTCAGGTAAAAAGAATTTATTTATTCGCTATTTCCACGCATGCACACAAAGGCTGATTTTTCAAACGGCAGCAGCAATAGCCCTCTCCGATGCGTGCTGGAGAACCAGACGGCAGAGCCAGCGTTGGGCCGTACGTGGGTTTAGGACAATCCACCACCCCGCTAGCGATGCACCGCAGCCCGCCGGGCTCCGCGGGCACCCCCCCCCCCCCCCCCCGCGCTGCCAACTGCACACATAACGGAGCCCGTGGCAGCGCCGAAGCTGCGGCGGGCTGGCGCTGGCCGGGGCTGCAGGGCGGGGGCGCGGGGCCGGCTGCGGGCAGGCGAGCGGGAGCTGAGCGCTGCTCTTGCCTTCCCGCCGAACAGGGTCCTCGCTGCCGCCGCCTCGCTCGCTGCCGTTGCCGCTGCCGGGCAGCGCCGAGCCGCGCTCCGCGGCGCTGGGGCAGAAGGAGCGGGAGAAGAGCGAGGCGGCGGCGCTGCTGGGCGGCGGCAGGGCCAAGGCGGACGGCGGGGCGCTGCGCCGCCGAGCCCGGCGCTGCACTTGCTACACCTACAAAGACAAGGAGTGCGTCTACTACTGCCACCTGGACATCATCTGGATCAACACCCCCGAGTGAGTGCGGGCGCGGCGCGGGCGCGAAATGGCGGGCGGCGAGGGGCCTCCCCCGCGCGGGTCGCCGGGAGGTGACGGCGCTGCGCGGCGGCCCGGCCGCGGGCGTGGGTGGGCGGCAGCGGCTGGGTGCCCCGCTCGCCCTCGGGGCAGAGCGCCGCGGAGGGCCTGGGCGGGCGGCGGCGCCGGGGCTGAGCCGCCTCCGCGGAGGGTAGCGCCGTCGCCCGCCGCCGGCCGGGGTCAGGGCGGGACGGGAGCAGGCCGCGGCGCTCCCCGCGCAGCCTGCGTCCCCGCCGGCGGAGGGAGCGCCGCCCGGGGCCCTCTAGCGCGTGCGCCGAGGCAGGGGCGCCCGCGGGGCCCGCGCCCGGGCACCAGCGCCGCTGCGGGCGCCGCCGCCACCTGCCGGCGCGGGGCGCGCAGGTGCCGGGCAGCGCCGGGCGAGGGCGCCGGCGGGGCCTCCGCGCCGCGGGGCGCTGGGCGCCGGGACCGCCCGGCTGGCGTTAGTCGGGGGGAGACAAGTAGTTCTTCTGCCGGAGAAAGCCGTTTCTAATCAACCTCTCTTCGGGGAAGGAGAAGTTGTGTGAAATTGTACTGTCTTTGATAGATATTCACGGGGGAAAATACTTTGACATTAAAACAATAATTTTTGAAAACCACAATATACCAGACATAAAATGTTGCAAAAGGGTTTCTTTTACAATTGTGCTTTGCGGGAAGGGGGAACATAAGTGTTTGCTCCAACTCGTAACAAAAACAACTTCTGAAAGCATTTCCCATAAAGTAGGAATGCCAAGTTTCGTAAGGGTCAGCGGGAGGTGGAGCACGAACGCAGAAAAGCAGCGTCGCGTACCTGCAGTGGTTAATGCAAAGCGGCCAGCCAGGAAGAGTGACACTTGGCCTAGAGCCTGAAGGCTGGAGTCCTGCTCTTCCTAGACTATTGTCTGTGTCCTGTCTCTTTGAGTAACTAAGAAAGTCTTAAGGATTTGTAAAGATTGTTTCATAGGCTAACAAGTATCAGTCCTGTGGCAACTACAGCAGTCAGTTCACTTTAACAGTTAGCAGGAGATCAAATGAAGTCTGTTTTTAGATTCATCCAATGAACCTCAGAATTAAAAGTACTGAGACCGTATGGTTGTGAACTTCCACATGCCACCACCAAGAACTCCACTAACTACAGTTGGGAATGTTTGTACTAAGCGTGACCTGCATTTGAATCAATTGCAAAGCTTTTAATCAGATTACAATGACAAAAAGGAATAGAAGAAAAAAACAACAGAAAGTAGCAAAAATATAAGTAAGATGGGTTTTAGATTACAAGCACATGCAGTCTGTCAGTGCATTCACAGAAGTTATTCAGTTCTTCAAGTCCCATACCTCCGTTAATCCATCCCAGGATTACTTAGAATTATTTTAGCTAAATATATATGACTTGGGATATTTGAGTCAGAGCTTCTACAAGTGAAACGGGGAAACTACATTCCTTTTTGGCCACAGACTGAATAAATAGAACTCTGCTAATTTAAAACCCTATTTTTATAGGATGTCCTGTTTAGGTCAATGAGAACTGTCATTTTCCCTCTGCTGTGAAAAGTATTTTGGATACCACATTGTAACATTAATAGCCTGCATGCATTCACTGATGCAGAGAATTTTTTCCTACCTGGAAGTCCTGAGTGAAGATCAGCAAAGAAAGAACAAAAAATTCAGAATGAAAATACATATGGTTTCCATGATCTCAAGAAGCCTGACAATTCAGTTTAAGAGTCTATGATATGCTTTATTTCCCAACACTGTTGGGAGTAGGTTAACCAGGATGCTAGGGGCCCTCTAGGGTTGATAAACAGTTGGTGGATAATCATGGCGAGTAGGGGAATTAGTCCAGTAGGAACTAAACTTTTGGGAATCTGTAATTGCTCACTAGAATTGGAGAAAAGAGGCACTCTCAAAGTTGGTGGGCTGGCGTTTCTAGAGGGTGGAGAAAGGCAAGTGGTGCACTTCGGCTGGAAGCGCCAGCTGTCTGAACTGGACTGCTGTGCTCTCCTGCTCCTCTTGCTCTTCCTTGAGACTTCCCTGCTCTAGCCTGCAAGGGGAGCACTGAAAGGAAAGGCCCTGTTTACAGAGTGGGTAGATGTAAAAATCTCCCTCTAAGCTCCAACAGTGCGGTCTTGGTTGTCAAAAACCCTAGGATTCTTCCACAGAGGAAAGCTTCTATATATGAGGGAAGAGATAGTAACTGAAATAGTATTTATGGAGACATTTGACATTTCTGAGTATGTTCAATACAATAGGAATGGGACAGGCTTTTATATCACATATCTGGACGAATGGGCCCTAATTCTGGCCTGGTCTTCTACCTGAACAATGTCTCAATAAGTCAAAAGGTATTTCTGAATCTAAAGGAGAAGAATCAGGCCTCGTTACACAACTTCTAAATGGAAGCAATTGTTACATATGTATAGACTGCACGGGCTGTAGGTAGACCTTCTATGTGCTGTATGCATGTTGTTGAAAGTTTCTATATTTACTACTAAATGTTTGGCTCAAATACAACTTTGAGGACCACACAAAGAATGGGAGGCCAGAAAAATGGCATTAAAGACTGGAGAGGTTTTCCTAACATCTGTTGATTCTCATCTTCTTCCTGTTTACTTACCTCTCATGTCTTTTTCAGTTTTATTTCCTACACCAAACAGTGGTGCTGTACTTAGTAAAAAGTGGTACTTTTTACTAATCTTTTTTCTTTCTCATCTCCCTTGAATTACAGCCTTCTCTTTATCATTTCTTATTCCCATCACAAATTCCTTAATGTTTTCTTTTTCCAGGTTACTCTCTCCATGTACTTTACTTCCTCCTCCTGTTTCTTCCTCATCACTTCTCCCAAAAGAAGACACTTTTAAGCATTGTTTTAATATATTCAGAACAAATATTGGTCATGGCCCCTCTTTTTCCTCCTTCCCTGGAGAAGTGGTTTCAATAAAAACAGTGTTGAAAGCATAGTACCAATACAGGGTATATTTCTATCCTTGCTGAGAAACCTCTAAGATCAGCAGGGAGAGAGCTGTTGGAAAGCACAAAATTGCAGAGTATGCTGCCTTTGACTCTCCGTAGCCATCCCAAATTACATGAGAAATTACGTGCACACACCTTTGCCTATTGCTTTATACTTGTCCATCAACCACTAGGGTTAGTCCAGACTCCTGAGTATGCTAGTGTTATTTCGACATACTGTAAGTCTTTTTTGATGGGAACAGTGAAAATATTAAGTGGAAAAGAAGAAGTCCTAAGGAACGTTGGTAAGTCAGAGTAGAATAATGCAATTATGTCTTGCAGACAAAGGCTGCATGAAGTATTTTATTAAAAACTGGTTTGTTCTCAATGCTAAGACTGCAAAATAATTCCTTGAATAATCAATGTGTGTATTATTTCTTTTTTGTCAAATGATTAATTATGTCTGCCTTGATATATAATTAAAGACATTTTAAAGCAGAAAGAATAAACTCTGTTAAACAGTACCACTGATGTAATACAGCTACAACCTGTAGGCTTATGCTTAATTATATAATTTAGAGAAGAAAATGTAGGAAAGACATTTTAGATCAGTCCATCTTCAAAGGGGTCCTATATTTTGAGATCACCTGAGCACGTGCATCCAAAGGCAAAATGTGTTTCAATTAATGATATTAATGTTGCTGCATGAAACACTACAGATGCTCAGAATAATTAGGAAAAGGTCAAATCTGAAAACTGTAGGAGAATAATACTATGATGGACATACAATATCAGATACTAAAATGGTCTTTAATCTATGAAAGAAAAATATGAGAACTCGTGGCAATAATCCAGAGAGTTTTAAAGAAGGGTTAGCATGGTAAAGGCATTTGGCCACTCAGGCTAAGCACCAAAAGAAGTGATAATTTCTTGAAGTGTCTAAATCAAAGCAATTTTTTTTTCTAGATGGCATTCTTTATTTTGGTATTAGATACTATGATCAAAAAGGGGAATAACTGAATGAAATTCTACAACCATGTTAAAAGATCAGCTTACATGTTGATCTAAAGGTTCTTCTGTCGGCCAATGACATAAATTTCTGAATCAGTAGAGTCGAATGGACAAAGTGAAAGGAAGAGTTTGATTAATATTTTTGTGCTCGCCCACTGATCCTCTGCACTCACACATGTTCAGCTTCCTCTGTGGAAGGACAAAGGCATACACTCACTGGTAGTCTGTGAGTGGGATATGCTGGTAGAGGATAAGGTGAGTGTTTCACAAGCATGTGCTGACACATTCTTGTCCCATCATAAAGAAACATGAAGTTTCTGTAACATTTTTTAAGTCACATATCCTAAATTTTGATGGCCATTTAGGAATATGAGCAGGTCTAAGTTGACAACTCCAGATAGTTCACCTGTAAAAGTCTGTCCTCCTGACCTCATATGACAACCTATTGAGGTAAGAAAGGCTTTTCATGCACCTCCGTTCTTTTCTGCCTCTGCTGAAAGTGCTGACAAGTGGGTTTGTTGTTAATCCAAGGCTTTTCAGAAGCTAAACTGACAACAGCAGCTGGTTCCACATATGATCAGTTGTCTAACAGCTTTAAATTAATGCTTTTGCTCACTACGGGCCTAGGTCACCATCAGAAGGCCCTGTTAGAATGGAAAGGATCTTTACCTGGTCATCACTTCACTCAGTTTTGCTCATATATAGAGAAGATGTGATATCTTGGGATGTTGTTACAAAAGAGAAGACTCCAAGCCTATCGGATACTGTTGTTCTAATAGGATGTCCTGCTGGCTTTTTCATTCCCATTGCATCATCTTTTTTTTACCCGCATCTCATCAGTGATTGAATTTTGTTGAAAAGAAACTCACATAATGTAATTTAAAGTGCTTTTCATCCTTATGGGTATTAGGTGGTATTATAAATTTAAAATATTAGATTTATCCCCTTTTTTGAGAATTATCTTCTTCATTAGTTAAGCACAGACAAGATCCTGTATATTACTGGGAATGAAAGAACACAGCCAAAGCTCTCCTGTTCAGCAAAACAATTAAGCATGTGCTAATAATCTTAATATATCAGACTGAAAATACCTGCTAGGCAAAGGCATAATGATAAAGTGGTGGCTGCAAGCCAGGAAAGTTCAAATAAGGAAGATGATCTGTCTAACAGTGAGCATGGTTAACCATCAGAACCAAGTGCCAAAAGAAGTGATGAAGCTGATACATGAATTTTCTATTGAATTGGGAAGCTCACTGAATATTGCAGTGTCCACCAAACTTTGAGAATATGTATTCCACTGTTCAGATAACTACAGAGGCATGTAACAACTATACTGTGGTCCAACAGTGCCATTTTATTATCTTCCCTCAGTCAACTTAAGTATTTAAACATTTTTCTAGTTCTTCATTCCTTTTGTTGGGTGATGATTTTAAAACTAGCCCCGAGATTTACACTATGAAAACATAATACTAAGTTAATATAACTTAGTTCACAGCTAGTACTAGTTCTAGAACTGTACTTGAACTAGTCTTTCATGTTCAAACTGCTACTGAGCTAGATATTATGATACTGATTCGAACCAAGAATCTCTGGCTCTATTTTTTTAAATTTCCTTTTAGTGACAAAACCATTTAGCTTATACAATAAAAATAATGTAGTTGTTACTAGCACAGTTATTAGTGTTAGGATATTATGGAATCTTCCATAGCTGTATAAAATTTGCTATGAAATGCCTTTCTGATTCATCAAAAAATGAAAAACTTCTTGGAGGGTCTTCAAATGCAAGTGCTACAACTCACAATTGAATCAGCTTTCACAACAATTAGCTTGTCTGCAGCAACAGACAGATAAAGCAGATAAACTTCCTCATTTCCATTAGTTCCTTTTAACTGATGGGGTTTTTTTCTTTCTCTTCTTTCAGTTAAAAATTTTTGTGACAAACTAAAAATAAATGAGAGATTTTACATATCTCTAATCCTAAAAATTGTAGGATTTTTGATGTTAAAATGCTGCAGAACTATTCACATCAAAGGAGGAGTATTTCAAATAGATTTATTGGACATAGTAACAGGCTTCTGCTGATACAGTTATATTTTATTGTGGACAAATTGGTTTGATTTTTTTAGGCCTGTTATTCAAACATAGATTTTCTCTTTTCATATTTAAATCATATACTGACTTCACATTTTCAGTTAATACACTTTAACTTCCTGGATTCATGGGTAGACAAGCCTTTTGAAATGTTCATACTTTTCCATTACAACAAATAAAAATCCAATGATTTCAGATCCTTTTTCTTATACACTTCAGTTTTTGCACATTGACTTCACAACTCTGTTGATTCCCTCTAGTTTGCACACATATTCCTCGGTAGACAAGCCATCTTGCTTCTCATTTGTCTTTAGTGAAACATATGCACTTCACTACTGGGAGCAGTGCACACTAATTTTCACAATTAAGAACTCTGAAACCAGTGAGATAAATATCAAACCGAAGGAAAACAGCTTGAGAGTATTTCAGTACTGGAATATAATTACACAATCTTCTACTTATAGGTGAAGATATAAAACAGCTGGCTTTTTCTGTGCCTACTCTGTTTTAAAGTACATATATTCATGGTACTCTCTTGAATGAACAAGATCCACTGTTTCCATTTTAAAGTAACTTTAACAATCCTAGATTAAATACCTTGGTGTGGTTCTATTTTTTAGCAGCCAATGCTGCCTTTTGACATTTTCACATTGAAACACCATCCCAATCTACTAAGGGCCCATTCCTGTTCTACTAAGGGCCTCCAATTCATGCTCTCGTTTTGTGTTCTGATCATTTGTCCTAACTACTCCTAAACTGTCTCACTGTCATTTGAGCATCCCTCATCCTGCTTTGTTCAGCCTGATCCCTCTGCTCCTTCGGTCTCTCTGAAACATGCACACCTTGTGTGCCTTCCACAGCCTAAACTAGAATAGATCCTCTTAGTCTTCCTGTAAAGCATATTTTCAGTACTCATAGTATTGATACCTTACCTATAGTATCCTCAGGACGGCCTGAAACTGGTCTGGCTCTGCAGACTGAGTTTCCATGTCACTGCGGGAGCTAGCCCTGCAGAGGAGGGGGTCAGGGATGACACACGCTAATGCTTTGAAACTTCACTATTGCTCTTCATGTTGCTCAAATGCTAAGAGTAAACAAAGAATAACAGTTTCCAGGGTTGTCAAACCACAGACACTTTCATCAGCCTTAAATTTTAACACACTATGTTTATTTCCCCCCAGGTTTTTGATTTGTTTTTAAACCAACAGTGCGTTTTTAACTATACACACTGTGGGGAATGGTAGAAACATGCACTGGAGAATGTGTTCTGTGTAGACAGAACCGTGGTATGGTGGGTTCAGAAGCTAGTAATGAATTCTCTGAGAGTTACTTTGAAAAAGCTACTCTTTGCCATTTAATTTTATTTCATTCCTTTCATTCTCATTTTCCAGCCACTTCTGCCTTTCAGGATTTACCTCATGCCTTCTTGCTTTGGAACGAGCCCATTTACTGATACTGTCTGCCGGTCAGAGGAAGAAAGAAGAGTAAAGGGCGGTTGGGTCTTACAGGCGGGTGGCAATACTGCACCAGATACATTTTTTTATAATTAAGAGTCCAATAGCTTGTCAAAACCTGGGACCAGGTTAGGACTGGTAGGAGGTACTGAAGGATACGAGCAGTACATTTTCAGAGAGGTAGTTTTATGAAACACTGGCTCAGTTCATAAGGTAAAGTGAGCTCTACCCAGCCTCTCTGGCTACTTGGGGTGTTAATGAAAAAATACACCCCCATGCTTGCTTCATATTGTTAATCTCAAGAAATGTACCTCAGCTTTTCACTGCACAACCCAATTTTTTTTCTTACCATATCTGATATAGGAAACATGTAATATTCTTTTGACAGCTACAGGAAAAGCATTACTAGTAATAAATATGAAGTTTCTATTCTTAAGACTTTTTTTTAAAAAAGAAAAGCAGATTATTTTGATTTTGCCATTCATTTATGATTTAGCTGTACTGCATGTCTGCTCTACTCTATTACTGAGTTGTCCTTCATTATGAAATTACAGGCATTTATATAATTTCCCTACAAACATACATAGAAAAAGAATAATATTAGGTATAATCTTGTAATAATTAAATAGCAGGTCCCCTGCTGTCACCTAGAAATTAAAGAGTACACTCACTAAAATATCAATTCATTCATTTAGTTTTGAATAAAAAAATTAAGTATATGCTTAAACCGGACTAAATGGCTTTCAAGTCTTGGATTAGAAACAGGATTTACTGAAGCCTAATTCTGCCACTCCTGTATAATGCTGAACGAAAATAACGTTTGCATGTGTGTTGTCTTCTGTGTTTTGGCAAGTGAGGAACTCCTAGGAAGATCCCCGACAAAACCTCCCACAAAAAGCATGCTGGGAAAGACCTTTCCTACAACAGTCAATCTAAATCAAAAATACCACTGATAAGATGTTAAAAAGACAGTATTTCCATCCATTTTAGTTCATAATTCAGTCCTTATTTATCAGGGATCAAGTTAAGGGTATAGGACATGATGAAATTGCTTTAGACAAAGACAGCTGTCTCTTAAGACTAGGTAATTTATTTGTGTCCACTTTTTGTTTTATGCTGTCTTTGCTCCACAAAGCTTCAGATTCTTTTCTGATATTTCTGGCAATGTGATATTGGCTGGCAAATGGTTCAAGTGTCTTCCTCTGTCTTCATGCAATATTGCAGTAAGGTCTCCTGAGTATGGGTGTTTTGCAGTCATTATGATATGTTCTTTACTACATTTGTTAGCTCAATGTGGAATATTGTAAACTGCTGAAGCTAACAGTAATGTATCCAAAAAAGCAATTGTAGCCTGTTTTGTATTATATTAGCTTTGCTTTAATAAGAATATTATGGGTGTTATGAAATAATTACATATTTTATGGAGCATGCTTGCTAATATATTTATCAGAAACAGGGTAGCTAGCCCATGCATGCTAGGTAGGCCAAATTGCAGTCATGGGAACCCTTCCTCTTAACCGTTTATAAAAGCCACAAATGTAGTTATTCCCAGTAAGGATCAGCAGAGACATGTGCTGCCAATTGTGCTGGATGTTGCTTTTGAGTTTGCTTCAAGCTTAAATTATGCCGTGTTTCACTTTTACCAAAGAACATGTAAAATGGGAAAGCAGGAGGAATGCAAGATGGCCTAGTTTTTTTTAGAAAAAAGGCACCTTTCTGCCTCCAGGACATTTTCAGCTACCAGGCACTTGCAGTCAGTAGAGTTAGTAAACTGAGCTCTTTGTAACCTCCTTCTCTAATCACCATGAATGTACCATATATATTGTAAATTTATCTCATTTACTTAGAAGATTGTATTACTGGAATTACCTTGTTATCACAGGGATCAAAATATGGCTCATTTAATATGGCTTGAATAATTGGTTTAAGGAAATTAAGGTGTATAAAGCTTGGGAAAATGACATTTATTCTGCGTCCTTTTGCAGAACTAGGATGTGTAAGTTATCTAAATCAGGCCTGGGCTAACAACTAACTCTAAATATAAAATGACTTGAAAAAATGAGTGTTCATCATAATTCTCATGCCCAGCAACTAATTGGACTGCAGCCCAAATTATTCTTGTCCCTGTCATCTCCTAGCCCCTACACTGACTGCCTCCAGTCCACATACCAGTTCTGCTCTCCCCCTAGTCTCACTTCTGTTCTGAGCCTCTCCATCTCTTTTCAGGGCTGTTAGCGCAGGTCTCTTCTCCCTCTCAGGCCTCACGTGGCAAGAAAGTAGAGACATGCCATCTTCTTCAAAGAAGGAGAAAGAAACAGGAGGAAAAAATGAAGCTGCTCTGACCTGCCCAGCTCTTTCACCTTCCTTCTGAGTGTGCTCCTGAGGGATGTATTAGAGCTGACTGTCTCCTGGTGTGGCTCAACTGGCTGCTCTGTATCACTGTGCCAAGGAACAAACCAGGGGTGTCTTCCACATGACTGTTTCTCTTAGGGACCAGCTCACTTTATAGAAATACTACTCACTGTATTTGAGACCGTATGCAGCCCAGTGCATTCTTTCCATTGATTGTGCTAACACCAGTTCATTAAGTCTGCTGACATAAGCAGACAGGCATGTAGGTTGCCATCAAGATAGTGGAGTTTTGCTCTAGCCTATCTCCCTGCTGTAATCCTCCTAGGATGGCATGTTAAGGGAGATACCCAGACAAATGATCTGCCTTATCACAGAGACATGAGCCTTCAGATTGTCTCATGGCACTTATTTGGGTACCATGAAGTCCCCGTAGGAGGTAGATCAAAGAACTCCTGTGGTCAGTGAGACTGAGTGGTGAAGCAGATACACACAAACCTTGGCTTATTGCCTAAATTAGCTGTAACTAATTCATTGTAACTAATTTTGGGTCCTTTAAAAGCTTAAGTGTTAACTAAACAAATCAGATTGAAAAAAACAGTGAAGATAAAACCAAATTCAGCAATATCTTGGAGCTACATCTTTTTGGATATCAGTAGCCTATTTAGGTATCTAGGGGCATTGACTGCTACTAAAGTGAGGATGTGGGAAGTAAAGGTATGGCTACAACTCATAAGCACCTGTTTGTCTCCTCTGAAAGTAATTTTAACTGCAAATATCTAGTCAGAAAAAAGAAAGCATTATTTCTATGTGTCGTCATAAATCTGTAAATAGATGAGGGACTAGGACAGTTGGTAAGAAGGAACAGCCTATTATATCTCTCAGTTGTAGGAGTCTGTGAATAATCAAGTAGAAAAAATGCAGTGAAATCCTTACAATTTTTGTGAACACAGCATGTAGTTAGGATGACATGAGACCAGCAAGTCAGAGACTTCTTTAAAGAGAGTGTTCCCCTGGTGGCTTACTTAATAAATGATGATCAAAGGATAATATGGGAAGAATACCTGTTCTGAACTATCTGCAATTAAAAAATATGCCGGTTGCAGAAAGAGTTGGAGTGAACTTTCAGAGCAGCCAATGATCTCTTCATCTACAGAGCTGCATAGTAATACTGCTGTAGCTTTATACGAAATTATATACAGAAATATCTGTTATTTCCCCCTAACATCTTTCATTTTGGAGACATCTTCGTTCACATAGAGAATATAAAGAGATCTTGCTTCCTCTCCACATTCTTTGTTCTCAGTGGTCCTTACAGGAATCTCATACATTTTAAGATTGTCTGAAAACACCGGAGACTCTTGGGAGCCTGGCTGGCCTGGATACTTGCCAGAAATATATTGCTGAATACTGAAATCACAATATCTAAGATGAATGCTGCAACCCCCTCATCCTTCTGTTTTGGTTGAAACTCACAAGTGCCCTGGAGGTATCTACTGTGTTTAAGTGGCTGGAAAAGCAAAAAATAAAAGCAATTCATAGGTCAATTATAACATAGCATGAGAAACTTAGTCACGTTGTAATAATTAAAATAAACTAGTTGGATTTTGGCTGTCTGAATACTGACCGTTCATGATAGTACAAATGAGGGACAGTGGGACACTGACAATGCTTAGTAACAGTAAAATGTTGACAGTGATTACCACTCTGTATGTAGAAATTGTGATTCTAGTTCCCTCATTTTGGACCTGAGCATTGCAGCACCATAAAATTTGCTGCACAAGCAGCCATTCATTAATCATGTGCAACAATCCAAGATGAAGCATGCTGCTAGGCAAATACTTCTGATATTTGTTCAACTGAATCTCTCTGGCCTCTCTTCTCACTTCTGAAGTAGTGAGAAAGAGGCATGAACTAACTTGAATTACTAACATTTTCAGCTACTGGAATGATAACCATGCATATACTAACTTTTGCTTAAATGTTGCAATTTATGAGTTTTATCAGAGTAACTGACAGGCAAGAAAACCTCAGCTCTTTCTGAATACTACTGGAAAGACTGTGGGTTGCTACTGAAGCTTATGTTTTGGTTTTGAATTTTTGGCTTAGAAATCACAGACAGGCATATTGGGAGGACTGTACCAAAAATTTAAATTTCCCATCTCTGGTTGGCAAATCTGCTTATTAGCTTACATAAAAATGTTTGCTTGGGCATTCTAGTTAAAATTATTACACTTTAAAATATCATTACATTTGCATGTATTTCTGGGCCACTGAGAACAAAGTGCTCTTGAATGCATTTTCCAAGTATGAAGCATACTCTTGTAAGCATCAAGCTTACGAATTCTGTTTCATAGAGCATCGGGCTCTTTGTAGAAAGGTCAGAAGCAGTACCTAAAATATCAGTCCCCTCCTTTGCTTAGGGCTGTGATTCATGGTTCTTATCACTTGTAATTATGCTATATTCCCCACCCCTGCCGATTTGCTGGATTTTACTATCTCATAGCAAAGACATCAGACTGGTTATGGGTCCATTCCTTAACCAGCGTAGTTCAGACACTGATGTATTGACATAAAATTGAATTTGATGACAATTCTAGCTAGTTCATTAATTTGCAAACTGCAGCAACTAAGGAGTAAGCACATGTGCCCCTGTGCCACACCAGCTTTGCAGACAGAACCTCAGACAGAGGAGCAAGCAACAGCTCAGTCCTGCAGAGAGTCTGATTTAGAGCCATTAGAGTAAGAAAAAATAGTACTGTATGTTGGAAAAATAGGAAACACTTTTAATAATGAGAATAACATACTACAGTATTTTATGTCCTGTTAAGGACAATGTGGGATGATATCTGCAAAAGCTGTAAAAAGCTTTTCTATCCCCTCACAACCTTTCTGCCATGAGGTAGGGGTTTCAAGTTTGGTAAGACCAAGCAAAACTCATGTTTTCATTTCAGCCTAAATCTGAGCAAAATGTTGCATAACAGAATTTTACCAGACAATTTTCACAGAGGGTTCACCATACTTAAAAATATAGGCATTTTCTGTTCCTGCCTCCAAATACCACCCATTACTTCATAAACAACACATATATCTAAAAATAAGACAATAAAGCAATTGTTTGTGTCAGAAGTTACCTACATTAGCCATTTATCATTCATTATTATAAAGTAGATGCCAGTATAGAATTATTAATACTCTTCAACTATAAAATGGGACTCATGCCTACTCCTGAAGACAGCAAATAACTTCTCAATCTACTGTTTGAGAACGGGAGGCCACAATCAAGTCCTAAATAGTCTTTTAAGATTAATTTGCATATTGTTAGTCTTTCCCAGTGTTAAGGCATAGACAGAATGAAAGAAGTGGTGAAAATATATAACAGCATCCGCATATAGATGAGGCAGAGCAGCATCTACAGGAGAAAGACCTCTCATGACCTCCAACACGCAGAAATACTGCTTATTTCTATCTTTTTGTGATTTTCTTTTACATCAACCTTGCCAGTGTTTCATCAAAAATTGTTGCAGACATTAGGAAAATAATGTTTCTGACACTTTCAGCCCCTCATGAGTGTGGGAGAATGGAAAATTCGCAGATTTCCAATTAATAGCCTAATAATGTTTTTAAGAAAGAAAATGATAGAAGTCCAACTACACAACATCAGTCATTCTAGACTGATTATTCAGGCTTTGTTCTGTAACACTGCCACCCTAACCTCCTCTCCTGCATCAAGATTACATCCTTTTTTTGGTTCTTCCCTCATCCTTCTTTCTTTTGAACAAGAGATTTTCCTCTCATTTTCAGTGGATTCATGGATTGAATTGCCCAGCCCTCAAGTGCACTGAACTTTGGTGGGTTTCCAGAGGTTCCATGTGGTGTATACCTGCTATCAATTGCCATTCTTAAACACCTTGCAGGAGGAATAATTTATGATATCAGTCAAAACTATCCATACATTTCTGGGATGCTAGCAGGCAGTGATGAAGCATGCCCTTTTCTGATAAACAATACTACTGAATACTCCCCATTAAGAAGTAGAGTATGCCAGACCGCAGGGAAATAAAGAGAATTACCTCTTACTATTTTTTGATATGCTCCTGTAAAGAACTGAATATGATCTCCTATAGAAAAGCCTTAGTGGATATGTATCAATGTGGCTTCCATGTGAGGAAGATTATCTACCTGATTCTCACACCTATGACTCCAGTGTCATGTCCCTAAACATAATACAGCAAGCCAGTCATGCTGACAGTGCTGAGTGATGAAGATGACGATGATGTGATGGTACTTATCTGATGGAAATAAACACAGCTTCTTTCACTTCATACGAGTTATGGAATTGAACATGCCAAATTTTGTGCATAGTAATTTCAGGTTGGGAACCTATACAATAAAGAATTAATGAGAATTTAAATAAGCAGTAACCTGGGAATGTATCTGTATCTGCTGTTAGGTAATCAAAATTTTTGTATGTAGCCAGTATATTTGTGAACTAATTCTACCATTGATTTATTTTTCTGCTACTTTCTAACTTTGTAAAAGCCTGAGTACTTTAAGCAAAAGTTGTGATCTGTTACAGGGAGAGCTTTTTACGTGAGCATAGGGTTTAAGTTTTGTGCCACTGTTTATTAGTTTACATCAATAGGTCTGTTTTCTAAAACAGGAAAAATATGAAATGACCTGTTAATTGGTTTGTAAAATATATCAGGATTGTGATTCTCATGACAGGAGGACTGTGCCATATGGGCTGTCTAACTACAGAGGCAGTTTTAGAGGCAAAAGGTCTACAGGCCAGATTCAAAGTACTTTCCAGTCTTCGTTTCGGTGCTCTTGTTTGGATGCACATGACAAACAGTGTATGCAGTTTTGCAGGAGAATGCAAGACAGAAGAAGGTGAGTATCCTTCCTTAACACTGCTAACTGTCTACATGATTTGACTATTTCATGAAGCTAAATAATCAAGTTGCATGTCTCAGACTAAAGGATTAACAAATGTATTGTTTTTAAATAAAATTCTCATGTCTAGTATTTTGAATTTTATTTCTGGTGTTTCTTTTTATGATGTGGCATTTTTGAAACAGCAGATCTCCTGTCCAGTTAAAAGAATAAGCAGAGTAATTCAGGGCCTGCTTAATATTGTACTATTTTAGATAAAAGTCCCAAGTATTATCTATGCTTAAGAAAACTGTCATTTATCACTTTATAAATAGCTCTGTATGGGCAACTGGTGAGATCACAGTGAAGAACTTAGCAAATCTCTCTTCCTCAGAAATCATGGATCAGTGAAAACAACAGAGAAGAAAGACCTATGCAGAGAAAAGGAACATGCTTTCATTCAGTAGCACAGAGAGCTTGGGAGGTTCTGAACCATCAGGTATGTAATAGATGCTCATGTTCTGTTTAATGTTGAATAGAAATATTAGTTTTCCTTTTTTTAATATATTTTCTGAAGTCTGAATTCTTTCAAATGAATACTATTACTTTTTTTCTAAATGAGGCTTTTGTTTTTTAATAACTGATTATACACAGAATTACTACAGCCTTCCCCGTGCTGATATAGCTCCTTCAAAAGTTGGATTCTCTGGCTATAAGCCAACACATTTTCTGGCAACAGTCCCACATTTTCTTTTTCCTTAAGGCCAGGGCTGTTCCTGTCTATCATCTTTTTGCTCATTTAGCCCTGCAAAAACATAAGCTACATGTCCCAGTGCAGTGCTCTAGTAAAACTTAAGTTGTCGAGGTTCAGAAAATAGAACAAACTTTGTGGAAAAAATATTTAGAGGGGAAAGTAAATCTACTTTAGATGTCATATATGAAGAAGTTACTGTGACCTAGTAGCCAGTTTCAAAAAGTTCCAATTCCAAATCTTAATACTAGTGCTATGTAAGAAATGTAAAATGATTTTAGTCTAATCAAATACTTCTAGTTTTGGGTGAAATGCAGCAGCCATTAGAACTACAGAAGTTAAAAAGAGAAAAAAAAAACCCTTACTATCCAAACCTTTCTAGCGCTCAGGGGAAGCACTTGGATTATAAGTCTCCAGGCTGACTTTCTCCCTGTGATTATTTAACCAGAGCTAATTAGACATCTGGGTAACATTCACTGTGTGCACATATAACCATGGAGACGATCAGGACACCACAGTTCTATCAGGATCATAAGGAGTTAGTTCAGAATTATCAAGCTTTCTTTTTTTTTTTTTAAGGTTTAATGTTTATTTGCTGAAGCTCAGAAGCAAGAACTTAAACTACAACTCTCCCTTGAGATGGACAAACTTAATGCTTCAGTCTGATGCCAGTGGAGAATCCAGAAGCATGTAACACTAATTTCATCAATGCCAATTTGAGGGCACATGAACCTGTATGAAGAAGCTTTCTCCCATGCTCCTCTCATGACAGTCTCAGTAAAGGATAATCTTTATCACGTAACCCGGCAGGGAATGTATCACCATGGAAGAAAAATTCAAAGGAGGATCCAAACTGCAGCAACACAAAGTTTCAGGAATCATTTTTCTACCTGTTTTTAAAAAGTACAATAGAAACATACTGTTCCACTTACTGCTTGCTATCTCTCTGAAGAACCATCCAAAGCTTTATGCAGGCAATTGTAATGGGAGAATGTGATGAGTTAGAGAGAGGTTGCCTGTACGTAAGTTCTCATGAAGAATAAATCGATAAAATATTTCTCTTGTTAATGTATGCAAGCCTGAATGATATTGTAACTTTGTGGCAGATGTTTAAATGACAGTATCTATGCAGAATAAATATGAATGGCTAATATAAATATTATTATAAACTATAGCAAGTTAAGAGTATACATTGAGTATTCAATAGATTACCTAATTTAGGCACAAATTATTCCTACACTGCACAGTTCCATTCAAAAACATTTACAACGATCATTTAAGGAGGCACCGTAGCTGATGAACAATTTCAATTATTCACCCCAAAGAATTTCCTAAACATGCTACTGTAAAACTGTGGAACTTAAAATCTAACTTCATGCAATCAGAGTAATTTCCTGTACTAGACCATTTGCTATTCTAAGCCCCTATGTATCTTACCATCCACAGTATATACATTCATCTTTGCTAATACGTTAAAAATCACATTTTTAGCTCTTCATTGAAACATCATCACTGAACGACTGAACAACCTGGAAACTTGGCAAAAAGGAAAATATCCACCCCTGGAGAGTTTTCAGTGTAAATGATTTCAGCAGAAATTATGGACTTTTTTGATAGGGGGAGGCAGGAATAAGCCAGAAAAAATGAGTAAGTTTTGCAAATCCTGTTCTTTAATGTAATTTAAAAAGAAACAGAGGAAATCCCTTACTTGTGGCATTACAGAGCTTTTCTGGTTTGACCTTCATGCAGACTTTTCCCAGGGCACACAGGTTAAATTGTAACCAGATGACACTAAATTATATTTTATCAGAACACAGATGGAGACCAAAAAACCCCCTACAAAACAAAAAGAAATGAGCAGAAAAAATGGTTATATAGACTTAAAACAGTGGTAATAGATTTTGTTTGAAACAAGAAAGGGAGGTCTTTGCCAAAATATATATATTTTTTATATATGTGGATATATTTCATAAATAAATTATTATAGTTATAAAGGTAAATATATCTTCCAGTTATTGCATTTGTATCAGTTTCTTACTTGCTGGCATGATTTTGTACATTTATAGAAAATAGATTATTTATTGTGTAAGAACACTTCACGTAACTGTTTTCCCAAAATTTCTGAAAGGCACTGTATAGTTTTGGGTTTTCTTAAAAATAAGCAAGCTTTGTTATAAAGAATAATTAATATTCATTTAAAAGCAATAACTTTTTTTTTCTTTTTTTGTGAGTGCATATGCTTAGGACATACAAAAACTTGCCATCTTCAAATGAGTTTGATACTTCTAACAGTTTGAGAATTGAATACAAAAATAAAATTTATTTGATTATAATTGTAAATTAAAAAGTTACATTTCAATCTTGTGCCCCATTTGCTGCAAACGTAACTCCCATCTGGCCTAATTTGGATACTGGGACAAAAGAAGAGGCAGTGGTCATTTGGATTGCGAACTCTTTTTACCAATAATGTTCACTGACTTCAGGTTAATTATAATTACATTTTTTTCCAAAATTGCAAACACCTGGCACCCCAGTGCTGACACGGCTGTCAGTGCTTCCTTCACTGATACAGCTTTTAGATCAACTGCTCAGTCTATATTTGGATTTCTACTCTCTTCCCCCAAGTTGATTCAATTTGAGTGTTACATTTGAAGATAGATTCACACCTTCCCCAGCCCCACCTGCTTTCACTCTATTTTAAACTTTCAAAGATAAAAACCAAATTCAATTGGGTTCTGTCTCTACCAGTGAGTTAGATCTGGCCTTTGAGTAGTGGGTTGTGGGTGTTATTGTTGTGCTTTTTCCTTAAGAAAAGATAATCTGACATTTTTCTGTGTGAATTCCCCTTTCAAACAATTTGGTTTTGGGACTCCACACAGTAGCTGAAAACATTGTGCCAATGTACTGCTAGCAGTTAGTGTAAAAATCAGTCCATCATGAACACAGCAAAAGAAAGAAAAATCACAAATAACTTATATCAAACCTAGAAGAGACAAAAAGAACCCGAAGTCTACTGCAGATATCTCCAAATGAATCTATAAAATGCAGCATGTACCTGATCATTATATGCCCTGAGTTCTGGAGCGGAACTATCATTATTCCGTGCAAGAATAATAAATCACCATCAGACTGTTATTATTTAATTTTAAACATTTATAGAAAATATCACCATTGATATTCCTCGGCTCTTAGGGACTCAGATTTCAAACCAGCTTTGTAGGTTTACATTTTTCTAAGTTTTAACTAGTGGATGTTAAGAAAATTTGAAAATCCAATTCTTTAAAAATTACACACAAAAATTCATTTCATATACAACTGATGAATATTTTTAACTAAGAAACAACTCTTAAAATGGGATAGCATAAAATGATTATTTGCAGAAGCTAGAAATTAGTGTCTTTTTACATGTAACATTAGCTTAGCATAGTTAGGTGTACTCCAGAGTTACTCTTGTTCTGGAAAATTATTTTGGAGGCCACTAGTGTTATTTTAGTTTTGTAAAAACAAAGTAGTTTCATTTCTTAGTCTGTTCCATGTACAACCATTTATATACAGCTCTGCTCTAATTCTGTCAACACTACATAGTTCTCATTCTAGATCCCATTAATAAAATGCAGTTTGCAGTTGCTAATAGCAATAAGAACAACGACTGATGAGAGGTCTCGAAAATGATGTGGAAAGGAAGTTTTTGGAAGAATTTCAGTTGTGTAGCCTACAGCAGAGAAGGAAGAGGGAAGATGTAAACACAGTCATCAAATACAAAGTGCTATGGCAGATAATAAAGCAGACTTTTGTTTTCTGTGTCCCTTGTAGAAAGTATAAGAAGTAGGGGGCTTACATTACAGCAAAGATATTCAGGTTAAACACAGCAGTAAGAACAGCTAAGTGATATGGAGGCCATGGTCTCCATCACCTCCTCCACTTTGTATTCCTGGGCTGTGGCTTGGGAAAGGCATAGGCTTTGTTGTCAGAATTTAAGAGAAGGGTCAAAGCTGTGGGTTTGAAAAGGGATACCTTCCTACAGAGTTAGGTGACTATTTCCTAAGCAGGGCTCAGATCTCATTTCCTATAGGTTAGAATAAATGGTTCCTTGCTTTCCTATAGGTTAGAATAAATGGTTCCTTGCCGTGCTGGCTTTTGTGTATACTGCTCTTTTGCTTCTAATCCTTCCCATGTATTATACAATATCTAAAACCTGGAAGCCAAGCTCTTTCTCCTGTTATGTCAATATAGCGATGACAATGTGAGAGGTGCAGGAGAAAAAGTAACTGATTTTCAAATGACTTCACAAAGAAAGATATTTCACTTTTGTAAAGAAATCTAAACAACATTAAAACAAACCTCTGATTTACTCATTTCACTATCCATATCCTTAATAAGGGTTGTTTGGAACCCACTGAAGTCTACCAATACATCGCTGGAGAAAGCAATACCTTTTTATAGGGTCATTCTGTCACACAGGCAGAAGTAATTTTCTCTTGGCTAAAACTATGACAACTTAATCGTTCTTCATCTGCTTTAAAAATATGTTGAATGGAATTTATTATATATTCCAACTATTTATTAAATACAGCAGAACTGAGTTAGTTTTTCTCCATAATAAAATGGAAACCTCTGGCATGATGTGCCAGCAACAACTGACTGAAATGTTTTTGATGATTTTAAAATTCCCAAGTTTGGCATCTAAGTCTTTCTCTCTCATGAAACACAGCTGAGCAGAAAGAGCTTGCAAGAATGGCTTTTTCCTTTTGCCAGACTATGACACATCTCTGTGAAGTGCGTTGGGGAAGATACCCAGACTTCTTATACAGGCAAAACTCTACAGACTAAAACGCACAGCAACACATCAACATGAACTTTAACAGGCTTCTAATGTGTCTGTAAAAGTTGTTTAAAACAAGACAACTTTTTAATAAAACAATAACTGCTTGGAACAACGCAACTTAAGAAAACACACATTTCTAAAACATTTCTAATCCTCAGAAACTCCCTGGCAACTTTAGTTTGCACGGTTAATTTCCCTTGCTGCAAGAAAAGAACACAGGTATGTTACAGGCGCTACAGTGCTCTCTTCATAAGGACCAGGAGAAATGGTGGTCACAGTTCTGGGATATGTTCTTATCAGATCCATCCTGAACACCCTTAGCAGTAGTAAGAATGTTTCAAACAATGCCCTTAAGTTTTAGGACTCTACCTTTAGACAACTAGCACTCAGGCCTGCAAGATATTCCTGCTGGCAGTATCTAGGATCTTTCACGCATACTCCAGATACTACTGTTACAAGCTGGTTTTCAG
This sequence comes from Dromaius novaehollandiae, assembly GCF_036370855.1. Lineage (NCBI taxonomy): Eukaryota > Metazoa > Chordata > Aves > Casuariiformes > Dromaiidae > Dromaius > Dromaius novaehollandiae. The sequence continues at coordinate 16,581,922 of NC_088113.1, forward strand.
AACAGCTAGGTAAAAATAACTCTGACATGAAAGACAATCATGTAAATTTGATTCAAGGTGATTTAAGGAGAAAAAAATGTGACTTAAGTAGAACGCAGACTAACAAGAAAAAGACCAAAAAACGCAACTAAAAGTTTTTGTTAGGAAAGGAACAAATTCCAGGCATATGAACATTAAACCTTTAAATCCATGGCTTGAAATCTGTTGGAATAGCAATCAAGCAAAATTGTAAACACATGAGATTGGAAACAATGTCTGTTTTCACTACTAGAGTTTTACAACAGAAAAGATATACTTATAACCTGATCTAGAGAGCTTTGAGTACAAAGAAATCTGACAGGATTAAGAGACTTAAAATATATTAGGCAAGTTAAACAAAGGATATTGAACTTTCTGTTTACCTTGCAGTACTATCTTGCCAAATTTTATTGAAAAGCAATTGTATTTTGAAGTATCTTGGCTCCCAAGATTTTCAGCAGTGCTTTGGAAGGTAGGCATGCCTTGATTTACACTACAAAGGTATCTCTGGAGTTTAGCGACCCATGCTGGTAGTTAGCACAACTGAGCTTCACCAGAGGTTTAGGACGAAATTCAAGACGCGGCTCCTGCTCTACCATGGGAAACACCCTCCCTGAATTCTTTGGCTCTTCCTGGGTTTTATTTAGCCTAAAGTCACACTAATATCCACATTAAAACCCCCAAAACTAGTTCTTTTGGGGATAGCTTAGTTCTCTCACTTTATGCACTAAATCCATCTTGCTTTGAACAGAACAGGTTGCTAGTCATTTCCTGTATGCACCAATTTCAGAAATTTGGGTAGATATGTCAGCATACAAAAACTCTCTCTGCCCCTCTGTGTTTCTCTAGGCATCTAAGCATCTTTACCATGTGCTATCATTCAATCTTAATGGATACCTTGACCCAAATTCTCTGCAGATATGTCTCTATTGACATAAGTGGAATTGTACTGACTTACAAGAGCTGAAGTTCTGACGCGTCAGCAATAAGTTTCTTAGAAGTCTTTTATAATCAGACTTCATTTTTCCTATGAATATTTTTAAATCCTCTATGGACAAGGTCATTTAGACACTAAAGTGCCAGTACTTCAAACAATTAAATAATCTTAGAGAACTTAGGACTTTCCTTTCTGTATCAGCCTTTGAAATATTTATTTATTACAGTTTTCGTGCAGTGGATATCATAAGCCCTAAAGAAAGACTGAAATAGCATATGAACTGATTGTGTGTATATGGAGGTAAGTTGACACTGGGAAAAGTTCATGTCTCAGGGCTTGAACTATCTCATGGATACAGAAAATAAAAGACAATCAAAACATCTTCACTGTTGCCAATAATCATATTCCACCTGAATGAGGTACAGGCCTTGGGAAGGACAGAATGACAGGACTGAAATCTAGCTCTTCAGAATGAAAAAGCAGATTGTGAAACATCTCTTATATTCTACTTTACTGTCTGCATGTGGCTGTGAAGTGGATATTGACTGCATTACTGTCCATAGTCTTTGAATTTTATTTGATTTATAACATTCCATTTGATTAACAGTTCAATTTTGAAGAATTAGAAAGGGTGGAGAAATGATGAATACTATATTCTGTACTTCCAGCCTTAATAGTCAACCTTTCAGGTTTCCATATGGGAACCAGACTTCAATCCATATGGGTTCAATTAAAGACTACTCATTAGAACTCAGCTTGCTTTCTGCTTGGCAAAGACAATAAATATATTTCATATTAGTCTGTATATCTTGTCCTCTAAGCCTGGCCATTAGTACTACTGTATTCTGGAAATGTGCATTTTCAGAACTGCACAAGAGCAACGGAGAATGTAAAACAATTAGTATATGTACATAATTCGTATCTTACGGTGCTCACAGACTCTCAGATGTTTGAATCATCAGCAACAATATTTCATCCAGAAATACATAAAAACTGCAGATAAAGTCATGAGTAGTTAGGTGTGAATATAAAGGTGAACTATCTGCAAAGCATGTGTGCTTTCAATAGAAGAGCCTTGGAAAAGAACTTATTGACTTGTAAGTCAATACAATTCCACTTATGTCGATAGAGACATATCTGCAGAGAATTTGGGTCAAGGTGTCCATTAAGATTGAATGATAGCACATGAATGATAGCAGTTCCCAAAAGAGATTAAAAGCATTAACATGCTTTTTAATCTGTACTTTGTTTCCCTATATCTATCACGGAAGAGAATTCCATCACATTCACAGGAACAAAGCCAGTTTACAGCTCTTTCTGGTGTTAATTTGGATAGTCATGGGTCAGCTATGGGTCATATTGTGCAGTGTTTTTAAGACACTACAGTTAAGTATCAGATCGAACCTAAGCATTTGAATTCTAATATGTAAAACCTTTCTTTATACCAGTCCGATCATGAATTAAAACACTCAAAACACCTGTGACAGATCCTGAGGTTTGTCTTTGATTGATGTTCTTTGCTTAAGCAGAGCTCTATTGAGTTGGATAATTTGACTTGGTATTTGACAGCAGAGAAGAAAAAAGAAATCTTAAGGAGGCTAAAGCCTGCATTAGAGATCAATAACCCCAGAATCATAATTCTGATTCTGTCACTATCTCATTATGAGATCTTGAGTAAATTACTTGCGTTCTTTTTGCATACATCAGCACAAATGCAAGACCAAAGCCAAAGCCTGCGTAAGATGCCTACAGGCCCCATCCACAGCCATGTCTCTGTCTTCAATTAACAATTTTACTTATAAATGCTCTGAGGATGGTCATGTCAGAGAACACGTGAAAGATCGATGCCATTTGGCAGAACTGGCACTGTTTGTCTTCACTTTCAAGTAACTGCTCACCTGTTACCTACGAGAAAGGAGGAGTCTACACAACACTACCATAGCGTACCTAGAAAGGCATGCCCACAAGAAGCTAAGTTTTTGGTTCTGGTGGGGATTTAGAGCAGAACTGAGGTATATAAAATGTGTGAATAGCTGTTGTCTTTGTTTCCATGTCTCTGCACATTCAGGTATACATTAATTGTCCTGAAGCCATATTGTTGTTATTGTTTTGGTGCTTGTTTCCTCCCTCTCCTCCCATTTTTAAATGAATCACTTTTAAATGAAAAGCGACATGACTTTCCAATTACCTAAATCCAAGAACTATAATGTTAGGTAGAAGCCTAAAGAAAACTGAGGGACTTCAGGCATTTGATTAGCAACTCACTGGCAGTTTAGTACCTTCTGTGGAAAAATGTTAGGGAAAAACAGTCCCAGAAAGTAAATTAATATATGTAGTGTTCACTACACCAATATGCTCAGATACATCTCAATAAAGCAGCATCTTCTATTAGAACCATTAATACCATGCATTAACACATGCACATCCTAGAGGCCCACATCCAACTCCTGAGCTGCAACTTTGTGTACGATCTTCTTAGACATATTCTCAAGGGCAGCTTTGTAGCATCAGGCCAGTGGCTCCACCACACGATTACTGGAGAAGTGACACTGTGGTCACTTGTGCCCTCTTTCTTGAGATGCCACCCCATGCCACCCAAGCACAGGATTACAGAGAAGGCCATTTAACTGCAACACTTACTTCACTGATGTTTGCAAAAGTTTTCTCCTACATATTACAGAACAAAACAGGTAACCTTGTTTTGTAAGTCACATGCATTATCTCGTCAAATAGTTCTTAAAGTCTTTATCCCCACATATGCAGCACTGTCACTAACTTTTTCAAAAGGCAGCACCTATTTCTGAACTGCTTCCACCCTGCCTGCCTCATTGTGCAAAACCCACAGATTTCAAAACAAGCACAGTCTATTGGAAAAAAACTTAAGTTCCAAACTACCCTTTTCTAATTTTCAAGAAATGCCGACAAAGAAAGAACATGGCACAGCTACAGTATCTGGAAGAGAGAGTCCTCAGCATCTGTTATCTCAGCTGCAGCAAGAGTAAGTTCAGTACAATCTTTCAACAACTTTCTTGCACAAATATCAAAAGATCTGATGAGTGTATTTTTTTCATCTGGTCTGAATAAGATACGAATTTTTTTAAACAGTTTTTTTAAAAGCTCTTTCATACCAGGGTTGTCTAACAATGAGAATCAGAACACCAGCAGTCCAGAAAGTTCCTCAGTTAGTCCACTTCTGTTTTTCAGCTATTCTTCTTCTGTCCCTACTTGCTATTTTTGGTGCTTCATTTGTTTCTCCTACTGTAGATTCCACTGTGTGCATATTTCATTTACGGAAAACACTCTCAAGATGTTTATGAAGCTTGTTTTTCACTTAAAAGCCATAGGAACATTATATGCTGTATAAAACATTACATCATCACTTTCCTGAAAAATTCCTCTGGAAACTTTTCATTTCTCTAACATGTATTATTTACTAATCTGCTGCAACCACCAGTACAGCATGCATAGTGGCTCAGTCCATCATAACTAAACAATTACCTTACTGAGGAACCTGATTTGATATGATGTCAGCAATTGAAATACATTTTTAAATAATTCACTGTTTGTAGATGCAGACTCATTAGAAAGACTTAATTTATATTATTTCTTCATACTGAGGCCACATCCGGAGCACTATGTCCAATTCTGGGCTCCTCAGTATGAGAAAGACATAGACTTACTGGAGTGATTCCAGCAAAGGGCCGCAAAGATGGTTACGGGACTTCAGCATCTCCCATATGGGGAAAGGCTGAGAGAGCTGGGACTGTTCAGCTTGAAGAAAAAAAGGCTCGGGGGATCTTAGCAATGTTTATAAGCATCAGATGGGATGGTGTAAATAAGAATGAGCCAGACTTTTCTCAGTGGTGCCCAGTGACAGGATGAGAGGCAATGGGCACAAACTGAAACACAGGAAATTCCATCTGAATGTAAGAAAACACTTCTTCACTGTGAAGTTGGTCAAACACCGGCACAGGTTGCCGAGGGTGGTTGTAGAGTCTCCATCCTTGGAGATATTCAAAACCTGACTGGACATAGTCCTGGGGACCCTGCTCTAGCTGACCCTGCTTGACCAGGGAGTTGGTCTAGATGACTTACAGAGGTCCCTTCCAAACTCAGCTATTCTGTGATTCTGTTTTCTGTTACCAGCATCAAAGGAACAGCATTAATAAGCAGAACAGCATTAATAACCAGTTATTATTCTAAGTTCTCAAATACAAAATATTATTTTCTGAACTGTACAGGCAAAAATAATTCTGCTAACTCTCCACTGCTGCATCATGCCCGCCTCTATAAAAGCAAAGAGAAACCTCGTTCTAACATAGGATTCAACATCAATAAAAAATACCTTATGGATAGTTAGGGTGCAGAGAAAACCCTAAATGATACCAGATGCCTGTGACATCACTCAAAGCTAATATATGCAATATGCACACTAACCGTTAATTCTGTGAAAGCAGAACTAAGGAAGCCTGGTTTCCTATGGATTTGTATTTCTTTATTAATTTTTAAATGGAACTGTACAATTTTTTTTCTGTTAATTACTCCCATATCTATACAATTCTGTCCTTTCCCCCCTCAAAAACTGGCTTCTTCAGAGGATTTTGTTAGAAACAGACTGGCTGCCTTTAGTGATTACAAAAATTGGTGGATGGGATCAAAAGTCAATAAGGACAAACTTGTGAATGATGTTTCCATTGCCTGACAACCTGCTTATACAAAACTTCTAGGCATGCAAACATATCTAAGATTATTAACTCATCCAACCATCTGTCAAATGTGGTTGTAAGCAGCAAAAAGTTTAAAAGGTTCAACCATTCAAAGCATTTGCCTAAAAGGCAAAAGCTTGGTTTCTATAGGAAGCCAGTTAAAATGCTTGGAATGTCAGGGCTGTGTAAATTAAAGTGTATCACACATTACCTAACTAACTAGCTTTATATGCAGTCCTTTTCTCTTACAAATAGTAGGTGCATCTCAAAACTGTAATAAAATCATTTTTTCTTTCAGTTATAACAGCATAGAAAATGGCAACTCAGTCAAACTAAAGGAGGAATTTTGCAGTTGAGGCACACTGTCAAAAAACCCAAGACAGCTGTTTTTTTCCATGATTTTTTTTAAATAGCAGTTACCCAAAGACTTCACTCTTGTAATTGACTATAAATATGAGATGCCACTTTCGCTGTTTGATCATTACCTTTCTACAGAGAAAGCATCTATGCTCTGGCATTTTCCTTATTCCAAGACAGACTGAATCCCTCGCCACAGCTAAATGTAGTTTTTGTGAAAGTTGCCGCATTGACAAAAAAAATTCCTCCGTCTATGAGACACTAATAGCAGAAGTGTTGCAGGGTGCCTGTGCTTTTGCAAAGCGTTTCATCCAGAAGAACAGTTCATGTGAATATAGTTTACTTTCTATACTCCATTCTGCCTTTCCTCTGAGACCACCACTGTGGGCTAGTGACAGTGCTGGTTTTGATTATGTAGATTTATTTGTCCTACTCACAAAGAAGTCCTCATATGAGAACGATTTGTGATCATGAATGATCTGATACAGACTTAATTGATTTACAGGTTAATATCTCCACAACCCATAGAGTATTTGAGGAACAATCCAAACGCCCATGCAAGTTACTTTCCTACATTGTTACACATCACTTCGCATATTCTATTATATCCATTTTCATGCAACAAAAAGAAAAAGAACCAAAGACAGTCGAAAGTTCAGTTAGAATTCAGAATATAATACCTAAGCTAGGCAGTCCACAGTCTGTAGCAGTTTTGTAATAATTCCTTCTCAGCATCCGTAAGCCTTGATTTTATTTCTTGAGGTTTTGATATGCCAAAGGTACTAACTGCATTGCCTTCCACGTTCATATCCTTCTCATCTAAAGAAATTCATTCTTGACAAGGAAAATAAATTTAAAATGTGTGGCCTTATTATTCTAATTTGTTTGAAGATTCAGCTTGTGCAGTAATTCTTTAAGTTTTAAATGCAAAACTAAAAGAGCAATAAGATGATGCTAAATATTAAAATCATCTTAATGATGAATGTTTAATTAAAACATTTTCTTCAACATACTTTTTTTTGGCCGTTTGAGATTAGTCTCTAGACTAGGACAAAGATGATGAGTACATTCCATTTTTCCATAAAAGAGGATTATCTATAGTTACAGCCATACTATAATCTATCCAACCCTTAAGGCTTGACTTAGCAGTTTTTACAGCACACCTTACTCTCAAAATACTCAGTATTAATCATACAGGTAACATCTGTGGGAAACAATGGCACTACTCTGCTGTTAAATACCTTTCCTAACAGACAGAAATGCAGAGGAAAAGTAGAAGTGGCTGTTTACTTTTGAAACTTTACCAATAAGTCAACATGTTTAGCTTCCTTGAGGACTGCAGATATTTTACCACAAGGGTTAGGAGAACCATATTATCTCATTCTTATATACTGCAATTTATCCACAGTTCTCAAAGCAATTTACAGAAGTCAGTGTCATTACTTCCTTAATTAAAGACAAACTGAGGCTGTGAAATGGACAATGACTTTCCCAAATTCACCATCTGGAGATAAAAACCTTCCCTCCTAAAACTCAGTTCTCGTCTCTATCTGTTATGTTTCTTAGATGCTGGGGTAGCTGCTAGTCAGAACCATCTATTTTTGGATATGTCACATCTTGCAGAATTCAGGTTCATGGACTAGAACTACAGAGGAGCTCAGAAGAAAGAGGAAACACTAGCAAAACAGTCATTTGTTTTGGATGGAAGCTTAAGGAGGAAAAATTAATAGTAAACAGAAGGGGAGCTCTATTTTACATTAATACTGCAAAAGATGTTGAAGTCGTTAACAATGATTTAATTACACTATCCCACTGAAACTGTTGCAGTAGCAGACTCCTGTTTTAGTTTGGAGGGGTATCAAGTTTAATACCATTCCACAACTACAATGAAATCCCTGACACAATAATTAAGGATTTTGGAATTCAGATTTAAGGTCAGTTTTCAAGGTCCTTCTCTGATTTCCTAAATGTTTCCCATTAATTCTGACTTCACACCTATTTGGAATCTTTAGCCATTGGAGCTTTGCTCTGCAATTCCAACACTGCACTGAGCTCGAATAGATTACCCACAGTTTGTTTCACTGTGCTGTTGTTCCATAAAGGTAAGTAGGAACTGCAAGAGCTACATTTCCACCTTGGGAAATCTGAGATAAGAGAAACAGTCCAATTGTGACCTGTGATTCAAGAGATCAGAATTAATGTTCTTTCTCAGCCACAGACTCCCCAGGTCATTCTCAGTTGTTTATGCAACTGATGGCTATTGACACTGGTATTTTTAACCTGATGTAACTATTCAAGTTGTATTGGTATACCATTCCAGTGCAGACATTGTTTTTAGCAATTAGTTGATTTTTGTTTGTTTGTTTAAATGAATTTCCAAAGCATGAAACAACTGCAAAGCAAAAAAAATTAAATCAAAAAAAATTAAATCAGAAAGAGTATCTCTTATTCAAAAAACAGAATGGCCATGTATGGAATTATACCAGAATAACAAGAATAAGTTGTATTCATATTTTTGCTTAAGTTAGGAAATTAAAGTTTCTCCTTACAATTTTCTCCAGATTTCAAATTAAAATTCAACACTCCACTATGTTGTGCCAAAACACAAATAAAACAGGTATTTGTTTACTCACAAAAATGCAATACATTAAAGGGAAATAAATAGTTATTGATTTAAATGATTAACACATCACGGTAACCTTGGCATAAACTGTCAAAATGTATTAGAAAGTATTTATATATATCAATAACTCTGTAGTGTTAACCGGAAAAAACATGCACATATACTTTGCTGATGACTTACGGAAACCCTAAGTTTAGGCCTAGTGACCTCAACTTTGTACATCTTAACAATTTCTGAGGGCAAACACATTCATTACATAATAGCTTTGAGGCTACAGGAAAAAAGAGGGTGCTGTGATTGGGGTGAGGGACAATGAGAAAAGCAATGTCATTGTCATTGATTGCTTCTTTTCATATTGTTTAGGAAATAACTTTTCCTCACTAGTTTTACTAGTTTAGAGTATAAGATTCTTTCAGTAAGGTTTAACAAAACGGAACACAAATGCAATTAGGTAAACAAAGACAACGAAGTGAAAATAAGTGATATGGGGGAGCTTCAAGTTGAAAATCAACCTCACAAACACAATGACTCCTCCACCCCATCCCAAACTCCTTCCTGCAAACCAAACAAATGCTCAACATGCCAGATCAGGACTGACCATCGCCTTGTTGCAGTGAGTGGCGAACAACCTCTCTCTCTTCTTTCCTCCCCCAGTGATTTGCATGGAATAATCTGATCTTAACATTTTGAAGTTGCTTCCTTTGCAAAAGATTGTAATCTAAACATTATTCCTTCCCAAACACAGGGAACATCACTCTGTATTTACCGTAAGTGATTCCCTAAATCTTCAAGCTGATGTAATTCCTAAAGCCAGACACAGACCCTTGTAGTGTTCTGACTGAACGTAGTGAGATTTGGACATCACTAATAACGTAATTTCCTGGGCAACCTTTACTGGAGAGGGAGGAGCTGAGCTTACCAAGCTCTCTTGATACCTCTCATTTAGCAGGGATCAAATGAACCTTCTAGAAAAATTCTTCTAAGTTAATGTAGTTGAAATTGCTTACATCCCCTATGCACGGAGTACCAAAATCTATATTTAGATTCAGGTCAGACTAGGGAATTATAGGAATCCAAAGAAAACTGGAATAAAGTAAAAATCTACCATCTGGCAAGATTTGGAAATTATGCATTTTCCCAAAATAGATTAACAAAGCCTGAACTCTTTAATTTTCTCCTCTTCCTCTACCCTGGAAAATCCCCTGAATAACCTAGGAGAATACAAAACTTGTTTTTTATAGTATTTTTTGTCACGAGTTTTTAGGAATGCGAGAGGAAATGAACATCGATATTCCTGTTTTACATAAGAGAAATATCATCGTTTAGTTAATAACTGAGAATCTGAAAAGGGAAACAGGGAAACTAAGAGTCATAACTATAGCTGTTCCCATTTTGTATCATTCCCTATGTAATTATGCTTACAAGGGTCTCACTCAGACTGTCCCCAATGCACACACATTCCGAGAAAATCTTTGGTGTTTACTATCCCGTAAGCAAGACAGACTAGCAGGGATGATACTTAGAAGCACAGTGCAGGGACGTGCATAACGAAACAGTGCACAGCGCATCAGTGAAACAGGACATCTACTCAACCCAAAAAATAAAACTGAATTCGGATCCGGTAGCTCACTAGTGACACCTTCTCTTTCAGCCAGCCAACCCTCATGTGTACCTCTGAAAAACTCTCTCAGAAATTTCCATTACTTCCAGCTCACTGACAGCAGCCAGTCACTACGCTAGCCTCGTGACATACATACATTCTGCACGTATGAAAGGCTATAAACAATAAGAGAGCAAATGTATGCCTATCACACTCATTATCTTCCCTGCTATTTTGGGGGAGGAATAAAGAATTATCTATCTTTGCTAGCACGTTGGGATAAATAACCAGCATTTAATAGCATTTTTCAGCTCTGCTTCTGCTAAGGCTGAGCGTCACCCTTTGTAGTGCTGATTTTAAGGAGAGCATCAAACCGCAAACCCACAGATGATACTAGGAAGGGGCTACCAAGCAGTTTTGTCTCTGTGTGCCAGTACAACAAAGTAGCTGCTCTGCTCCAAAGTGCAACACTCCCCTGCCTGCCATTGCCCGTATTCTGGTGGTGGTTTGCAAAACAAGAAAACAGGAAATGACTACTTCAGCTGTGCTTCTGCCCCTCTCTGGCCCTTCGTAACTATGAAAACGAGCGAGGGCTGGGGAATGTGAGGAAAAGGAAGAGAAAATGTTAATCATACACTTCAGAATGACTATAAGTTGTTTTCAATTAAGGAAAAATATTTCTTATAGTAAAGCTGGCACAACATTTTTCACAACCTTTTTCTTTTTTGATCAGTCATGGGAATTTTGTAACTGAGCTTTTGGTTATCACAACAATACTTGTTGTAAAAATAATTAAGAAGCAAAAGGTCTGTACTTCACTGCAATAAACTTCAAGATTACGTGTTTTCTATTCTGTTTGGTTCCATTACCCATTTGTTAATAGTCATTCCAGAATCTTATTTCTGCGAAAACTTACACTTACTTTCAAACAGTACATATTCTTGTTTTTCTTCATGTAATCAATATTCGTGTGATAAGATTCTTTCCAGAAAAGATTCTTACAATGATGCACTGTAGCAAATGATGTTTTCTTAACTGTAAAAGCATGAAATATTACTAAACTACTGCTCTTTAAATGTCCTGGCACTCTGATATCAGAACCATGGGCATGTCAAATAAGCTAAGGAGTAAGTGCTGTGTTGAAACCCTTTTTCTTCAAGAAAGCACCTTTATCATGAAGGTGAGACAGCAGAGCTGTGCTGGGGATGAGCGGGCAGCCCAAAGGGGAGGGGGCTTCCCACTCCCAGACCTGTTGCAGGAAGGATCTGCACTACAGCTTCTGCCAGCTCAGATGTATGCACCACCTGATTTTTAAGAGGGTTTTGCAAGAAAAATTCTTTTGCTGTTTTTCATGTTTCCTAGAGCTACATAGCTCTACTAAGTTTTAAGCAGTCTACTACTGAATGTCATCTAAAACACAAAGTCATGATATGACAGTGGGGGTTGGATTCTGCTTTTGATTATTTTGTTGCAAATTTAAAATAACTCCACAGATTTTAATAAAACTGCATTGAAGATCACTGAGAATGTATCTATCTTCTATGTCTTTTTATATATTGAGTTCATTAAAATAAATTTATGATCAACCTTCTGATTATGAGTTTTTATTCAGGCAAAATGCTAAAACTGATGCATTTTTACACTGAAATAATAAAGCCAGGAAATAGATTAGAGAAGATGGGTTTTACCTTGATGTAGTTAGCTGCAACAACTTTCATCACAAACTTGCAGCATTTCATCTCCGAGAGGTTCTGACATCAACATGACTACCTTTTTATGCCCATCTTAGTGAAAAACTCATGTTCTTTCCCAAGTGAGAATACAACCTACAAAAAATACTGCATTCTTCCATAAGGCGGGAATTACAGCAGACTTTTGTCCAGATAAAAAATTGTTACTATGAGTGACAAAAGCACAGGCAGTCAGTGATCTAGCACTAGTTCAGTGTAGATTGTGTTCATGGGCATATTGGTAAAGGCACATCTGGAATATAATTAGCTTGGAAATGACAGTTTTGTCTCAGAGTGGAGTACAGGCTTTTTAATGACTCCTATTATTACTTATAAGAAAACTCTACATGTCCTGCATTGAACTCTAGCTTATTAAAGTCTGAGAATGACCTAAGGCTAAACAGATAGTCTTTGATTTACTACTATTTTTTTTTAAATAAGATTCATATTGTTAGCTTTTAGCAGTTACCACATTTTTTTTAGTTATTTACTTCTGTAAGAATCTCAGTAAGCCTCCCCACATACCTACCTACATGTGCATTCCATATGTTTTCTTCCCTTCTCAAATGCAATTACTGCAATATTTCTTCTCTGTCTTTCTTTCAAATACAGAGTTATAGGACTACGCATTACTTTACGTGTTACGCGTTCCGTCTAATTAAGATGTAGGTACTGATGTGATTAGCAGAACCATGACAAAGAAAAAATTATCAGAAAACAGGATTACGATTTTGATCTTTTGTACCAAAGCTGAGATGTGGATTTCTGATGCTGATCAACCTGGCCTCTGTACATGGCACTGATCTATCATACCATTCTCGACTCTCCTTGTAGAGCTCTCAGTCCCTTGATGCTATCCAGATTTAAGCAGTTAGTACTGCACAGGGTGATCCTTGTCTGATCTCGTTTCCATATGGTGTCCATTAAGAAAGCCATCCACAAACTTGCTGCCATTAGACAATTCCCTTGGCATAAACCAAAAGTCGAGGAGAAATTCTAGGGGTGCCTGATGGCACACTCCCACTTATAATGTATCCAGCATCAAAACCTATTTAGGAGGCTTTCTCTGACTCCTCCTTCTCTCCCTTTGTTTCCGTATTGATCATTTTTTTCATTTCACACTCCACTGCCCCCTAAAGCTGTGCTTACACAACCGTTTGTGGGACCCCACAATGAACTAGACCAGTAAATGAGCTATTTTAGAAGTAAAATCTTTCTAAAGATGCTTTTCAGTGCAACTGCTCAGAGTTAGAATCGATACATATTTTGAAGGGAATGTCTGTAGATCAGCTGGTCCAACTTTGTGGCCAATTTCAAAGTTATAGAAAATTTCAAATTTAGATCAGGTTGTTCAGGACCTTGTCCAGCTGAATTTTGAAAATTTTCAAAGACGGAGATTCCATAGTTCCTCTGGGCCTCTATTCCAGTGTCTGAACACCCTCACTGTGAACAATTTTCTCCTTCTATCTAAGCAGAATTTCCCTTGCTATAACTTGTGCATGTTGCCGCTCATCTTTTTGCTGTGTACCTCCAAGAAGAGCCAGGCTGTTTTGTGCATAACTCTCCATGAGGTGTCTAAGACAGCAATTAGATTCCCTCCCCTGCCCGACTTCTACTTCAGGCCAAACAAACATAGGGCTCTCAGCTTCTAATCATACATTGTAAGTGTTGCCCCCAGCCCTCTTCCTGGCCCTCTGCTGGACTCACTCCGGTTTGTCCCTCTCTTGTGCTTGGAAGCCCAAAGCTGGACACAGGGCTCCAAGTATGATCTCACAAGTGGTGAATAGAGGGGAATAATCACTTCCCTCGGCCTGCTGGCAATGCTCTTAATAATGCAGCCCAGTATGCAGATAGCCTTCCGCTGAATTGTCAGAAATGAAAGAGCAGTAAACCTCAGATGCGTAGGGATGCCTAGAATATAAGCTTCCACTGAGACTTAACCCAAAACTTATTGAAAAATAACGGAATCTTTCCTGACTTTACCTGGCTTTTATTCAAATGCTCACTGGCCAAATCCTGCATGCCTTAGGGCTTCTCTGCATGAATGCCTTTATCTCAGAATGAGATACATCAGAGCAAAACTTACTGTGTAACTGCTTTGATCAAAAAGTGTCCAAGTGAACCATCAGTCTTCATTTCACCACAAACCCTACTCCCCCACAAGAGGCTGGATTTTTCCCTAGAAACACAAAAGTGCTGTAGATGGGATTTGTACAGTCTTTTGTGTTGCTACCAACTCATAAAATGGGGGGAAATTGGGTATGTTGGCATACTGCAAAGGCGAAACTGGTGGATATGCCTGGTCACATACCGAACCTGGGATAGATAGCATCACTTTCACCAAAATGCCAAACAAAACAGATAATCAGATAATAGTATTGCTTGCAAAACACATGAAATAATCCCTCATCTGCAGTACTGTATCTAAGAATGATGTTCAGCAAGTGAAGAAAGAGCCCAGAAGAACAATGAGGGTGGTCGAATGTCTTTGCAAATATGCCTATGAGTGCAGAGTGAAAATTTGAGGTGTTCTGCCCATGCTTTTCTACATTTTCCAGTCCAAGAAGGAGCTAGTCCTTTTGCAAAACTTTACGAATTTACTGTGCAATGCCCCCATATTAGTCTTTCCTTACAATAAAATGAAAATTAGAGTAATCTTCAATTTAAGTTTAATTAATACCGTCTCTTCCTCTCCAGTTTGCTTGTTTACAAGTGTATGAATATATGCATACCTGGTTTAAAAGCTGTCTGTACAATTATTTTACAGACTGTCCACAGGCAGAGAAAAGCTGGTTTAGTGTAAGGAACAACAGACAGTGGAGGGAGGTAGGCACATGGCAACAGTCCTCAGCTATGTTTAAGCTACTGCAAAAAGAAAGGCAGTAATTGTTTCACATGTTCCATGTTGGCTATTAGAATGGTCTTACATTACAACAAATGTTATTCATGTCAGAAATTACTTCAAAGCTTCTCTCTTCTTCTCTGCTCCTGGACCTGGATGGCAATAAGAAAGTGAGCAGGTAAGATAAGGCTGAGAAGGAGGAAGAAAACAAAATCAAGATGATGCTTTAACAAGGACTCCTTAGCATAGTTCACTCTGTGCTGTGCTGCTTCTGGCTCTGAAAA
Organism: Dromaius novaehollandiae; assembly: GCF_036370855.1. Lineage (NCBI taxonomy): Eukaryota > Metazoa > Chordata > Aves > Casuariiformes > Dromaiidae > Dromaius > Dromaius novaehollandiae. Next base: position 16,597,019 of record NC_088113.1, read on the forward strand.
ACTAATGTAGTCAGCATATGTTATAAAGCTTGTCATGCCCCATGAGACTATAAATGCCTTTTCATTCACAAGATTTCTGAATTGGAGAAACTGAAGAAATCCATATTGCTCTGCTTCCTTCTTGCATGAAGCCTGTGAGTTCATAACTGGAGTGGGAACAAAGATCTCAGACTTTGGCTAACCATAGTAAGTTTAATTGCAAGGCAGATTAGTCCAGGAACATGGACAGTGCTGTGACTTTTGGGAACTCTCACCTGTCTTCCATAAAAAGCAAGTAGGATGGCTCGGCAATGAGCCATACAGTACTAATACTATCCATTGTGACTGTATTATCCATACTTGACTGGATACCGATGAACTAATTGGAACTGCCATGATTTAAAAAACCTTTCCCTAGACTTCTGGTTGACATCAGCTGTGTGGTGACTCAGGTATGACTTTGGGGGACTGAAATGGATAAACCAGGTGCCTAACAGAACACCTGAAATAACTGAGCAGTATGGGCTACGTATTGTAATTCTGTGTTTGCAGAACATCTACAAGAACAAAGAGCAACACCTCACTGAGGAGTAGGAGACAAAGGCTTGCAATATGGCTTAAGTATCTTAAATGTCATCTGTGGAGCCCTGTTTTTCCCTTAAAAGGACTTTGTGGTTTGGCTCCTTGCTGTGTCATGTAAATTCTTGCTCTGTGTCCATCTGGTTGTTTAATCAGAGCAGCACCCAACAAGTAACTATTTAGCGCTTTCTGTATGATAGATATGTGCAGTTTGCTATAGTATGCATAGCTGTTTTCTTAAATCCTAAGCACTGTGTTTTTTAAATATTATTTTTGGAAGAGGGAACAGAAAGGAAATGAGAAAGGAAGAAGCAGGGGGAGAAGAAAGCTGCGTTTTCATACATTTTTATGCATGTAACTTTACCTTATGGATCCTGGCTATATGAATGTCTGGCCTGATATTAGTAAGCTACTAAAACACTTCCCCACCGTTCTCTTGCAGTGTGATACCTACCAGGATTTTTCACTACTTAGGAAGCTTCCTTGCTAAGAACTCTGACTTTCATACTTCCTCATAATCTTCATGATCTACTCGGACTCCCACTCTGACATGTCTATCTGTCTAATCTGACATTTTGTCTTTCTGGGGCCATCTGCTTATTATGCGTATTCAGTAAAAGGGTCTGGTCTACCCTACAGCAGGCTCTACAGCATAATAATCTGTTTCTTTAACTAATCCCTATTTTGTGATGCTTCCAAATTTTTTTGATAATCTCTGAAGAAATTAAAGCCGTATTTCTAGAGCTATAAAATTATTATTTAATTTCAAGATATAAGTGATTACATTTAGAATACGAAGGTCAGGTGTAAACTGAGGTACATAAAGGTACACGGATACGTAGAAAAGTACTCTTGCATATTTATAGAATTATTGAGTACCTAGAAACACTTCAGAAATACAGTTTCTCCAAACAAAAATCCTTTTTCACCATACCGAAAATATATCCAAATTTCATACACTTTGTATGCTTAAATACAATCTGCTGTTCTCAGCGAAATTCAGTGGTACATGGGTAAACCCCTATAAGCCCATTACTTCCTTGGCAAACAGTTCAAAGACAAGATAGGGTTTATTTCTTTGTTTCGAGTCAGAGTGTTTCACCTTTCATCTTGTAAAAAAGATTGAAAAGCTGATAAATATAGTTTTCTGCTGAAGGAGGCATTTGCATCTTTTTTGCTCTAAAGCCACTTCAAGACTGCATTTTCAGAAGCAAAATCATGCAACTTTTGAGAAAAAAAAAATCTGTATATGAAGATCTTAAAGTCATAGGCACTTCTACAGAAGTTGTTTAAAGAAAAATTCCTGCTACAGTGAAGGCAATTCATTCTTAAACCAAGCAGTCTCTTCCCCCATTGCTAGGTTTTACTGAAAATAAACCACATCGTGATTACCTGCATTGGAACCTGAGAGTCAGTCATCCATCTAGGAATACCCTCTGGCATCCCTGACTCTACAGACTATTCCACGGTCCAGTCAGCAGGAACGAAAGGAGGAACTTGAGAAAGCCTCAGGGCATTTCTTTGTCCTGCCTAAAGATATTTCCCAGAAGACAGAAGTGGGAGAAATGTAGAGCTTAGCTATTCAAAATATTAATCTCTTCACATATGGGGTAATACCACCCCCTTCAAACTACCTCCACTTTGGCCATGCAATTGCTCTTGCAAAACTGCTCATGCAAAAAAACCCCAACCACCCACTCTTTATAGTTTTTTTCCATGGCATTCAGCCTTATAATTACATGGAACCTTGCATACATTATAGACTTTAATATTGGATAGGGACTTTTTTAAAAAAAAATTAGGAGGAATCTTCAAATATACTAATTCACAACAGCATTCTTGTCAATTTTGAAAGGCTTAAGAAAGGGAAGTTAAGAATTTCTCTGTAACATGCCTTTATTATAAAGGAAAGAATCACTCAGCAAAAAATAAATGCACTTTTGAAATGGATAGTGGAAGCATAGTATTCAGAACAACCTTCATGGAAAGCAGAAAATATTTGAGATTTCAATTTGTCAAGACAATTTTAAAAACAAGCAACAGGCCTTATTGTCTACTGATTTCTGCAGACTGCAATTCATCCACTCAAAATCTGTGAAGAGTGATAAAAAACACAGAAATTCAAAGAAGTTGGTGATATGAAATCTACTGAATTTTTGCTATTAAATTCTCATTTTTTAAGCACAGAATTGCATTAGCCTCTTGAATAAAGTAGTAGTATATTGCTGATGTCTCCATATAATTAAATGGAATTTGAGAACCTGGAAGACATTACTTAAAGCTTTGTCTCTCCCCTCAAGGATGAGAAGTTTCTTATAGGTATTATAGGAACATTGAATAATGAAGACTATTGTATTCAGTGTTATATACATGTATCTATCTATCTATCTTTGGTCCTCTCATTTCTATCTTTCGTCCTCTCATTTTCTAAATAGTTAAAGAAAAGACATCTGAGGTATTTAAATCATAGTGATAACAACAAAAGAGGAGAGGAGGTTTTCAGTGTCTCACCCCCAGTCAGGAAAGTGCAAGGAATAACTTCACTTTGTTCGAAACGCCTAACAGAGCACAGGACTTTCTACAGGGAGAGCAGTGACTTGAGAAAGGTGGATGGGGAGATACGTAAGGCTGACTGTTCCTTTAAAAATTGCTTTCTCTGAAGTGTTTTGTTTTCAATAACATATTGCTTTTCAGAAAGAAGATGTGTGCTATAATGCTGCAGAGAATGGAACTGCGGGTGCTGACCTGACCTGTTGAGCAGATCACAATGAGCCACTGAGGTTTACAGCCTAAGGCCTCAGATTGGAATACGAGAGCATTACAGAACTCTGTATTGAGGAAGGTGACGGCTGGAGGCTTAAGTGGAGTGCCCTGAAGAAGAACACGGCAGGGTCAGTAGGCAATTTATTCAGAACTGTCACACTATTGACCAATGCTCGTCAGGGGGTAGAGTGGGCAGACCACTAGCTTGGCAATTAGCAGCCTCTCGGGAATATTAACTCTTGTAAACACTATTCTGTCTTGTGATCAGCATGCTGCCAACACAGACATGCATCAGACAACTGCCCTACATGATCCAACTATGTGGTCTGTAAAAAGTTGTCTTCTGGAAAATCTACAAAATACTATAACCAAATCAATAAGACTTTACTGAGTTTTGCAGACATGTCACAGGTATTGGCATACATCAATTTCGGGCCATTGTTCTAACAGGAATCGGGAGAATTCCTCAACAGCCTTGTTCTCATTAAAATGTTCTTTCCATGACTTGATCCTCACTGCAAACTCTAAAAGGTTGATTAGGTTACACAGTATGGATGCACTTCTCACCTTTCTATCTAGAACAAACAACTGTCACCATCAAATAGATTTAAATATATATAAAATGGTAGATGTACCTGCCAGCACGTAATTAATCATTTTTACTTCGGAAATGAACCAAAACCATATGCGTTTGTAATAATACTTGCCCCTCCTCAAACTGTAAGACTAGCCATAACTGAGAACTGAGAAATACATTTATTAAAAAAGCAATAAGCAAGAACACTTATGGGGGATGAGATGTAATTTAATGGAATGATGAAAAAGTACTGATTTATACAACAATATAACAAGTCTGTTGAAAAGTGTTTCGATATTTTTCCAGTGACTGATGATTTTGTAGAATATGTAAAATGCAAGGTCTTGCTCTTTCATACTTTATCATATGATTTCAGATGTAGACTACTGAGAATCACTAACAAGCATGAGAGCAGCAAAAGAGCTAGCTTCAGGTGGACAAATGCAAAATGAAATAATTTTTCCAGTATTTTGTATTGAAATGTATTTACTGGCTAAGACTAGTTTTGCAGGAACAGAGCAAGGCTAGCACTAGATGTTTTTGAAAATTCCCTCCATGACACTAACATTCAGGATACTATATCAGTTTATTTAGTTTACTTTATCAGGTAGGTTTTCACTGTTAATAACTACTATAGCCCTAGGGGCATTAAATGACTGATCTTAAAGACTTCATTGGATATTAGCGTACTATTCATTGAGAGAAAGGCTCTGAAAAACTACGCGAAACATTAAACTCTCCTGAAGCCAAAGTTCCTTTTATTTCAGTGGGCTTCAGATCAGAACCTGAAAGCTATTCTCTTATAGCAAACGCATAGTTTAGTGACAATTTTGGATACTGTGGCCTGTAAGTTTGGTCCAGGTCCAGAAAGATTTTCTCTCAGAGATACCTCTGCAGGATCTTTGCAGATCTGAATCAGTATTTTTAATTTCATTCCAGAAACTGTCTACATTCTTTTTCTTCTTCTGCACTAAACAAGTCCCTTTAGTCCAAGTGTTGGTCCCTGCGAATATTTATCTGTGCAGTTATGTACATACATATGGTGTGATTTTTGAAGGTATCTATGGGACTTGGTAGCACAAGTTCCTTTAACCTTCAGTAGAATAGCTGTAAGCTTTGAAAAGTCCTTCCCTTGAAATCAATGTTACTACAACAATAACATCATAAATAAGGCAGTGCCTACGAGTCCCCCGGCAGCACCTCTGAAGGGAGCTTTAAAAACCTGCTGCATCACAAGAGCAGCTGCAATCAGAATCTAAACCGAGGAGCCTACTTCTGTCCCTTGACTGTAAGGCCTCTTTTTTAGAAGCCTTGTATTACACAGTATGACTAAGAAGTGGAATGTGTTGGGACACAACACACTGCTAAAGTAGCCCTTAAGATACCATTTTAAAAGTTATCATCCCCCAAAATTAAAGAAAAGAAACATCTTGGCCTCTGGTACAGCCTAGAATTGGGAGTGCACTGTCTGGTATTTCTCCTCCCTCTTCTTCGTTGCTCTCACAGATAGAAGTTTTGAATAACGGAAGGAATTACTGCTACACTGAGTTTTCAACATGACTTTCTCAGTCTAAATATAATTTTGGCACTTACATTAATTACATTCTTTAGATACCTCTATACCTCTCAAAGTAAGGATATTGTACAGAACAAATATTATACTTGCAATTTTCAGAGGTAAATTTGGGATTTCTATTATATGGGGCCATCTAACATTTTTTTTAATATCTGCTGAACCAGAAAACACAGCATATTTAACTGGGAGTGTCAAAAATGCACGGACCTGTATTAGATGATATCCAACAAAATTACTATAATTTTGTGTACAGATTCAAATCACCATTCAAAAGCAATTTAAGAGATTTAAGAAATTATTTAAACATGTTTACTGATAATCTTCACAAAGGCTGCAAACTGAGAAAGTTTTTAAAAGAAGTTGCAAAAGATTTCAGAAAGTTTATCATAAATGAAAATGAAGCTAAAATTTTGGATTTGGAAAGAATGTGCTCTTGTGCTAGAGACATTTATCTCTTTGACATGGTAAGAAAAGAAAAAGAAAAATCAAAAGGAAATTCAAAACTTCAGAATAAAATGTTACAGAATATTAGCATCTACAATCAATACCAACAGTAATATCCTGCATAGACAAAACCAAAGGAAAGCCATGTAGAACTCAGTACTACTGTCTCTTTCATATTAAGAGCCTAATACACTTCATATCAACGATTCGAGACTGAGAATGAGCTGAAGTGTTACAATTTCTAAATACTTTTATGAAATGCTCTATGAAAAACACTTTTGTTTTGCTGGTCAAAAACATTCATTCAGGACTTCAATTAAACTATGGCTTCCTTTGCTATGACACAGCTCTAACACAGGCCCATAGCGCGCACATGCATTTGGTAGATAAGAAAGTATGTGCACTTTTGCCAAAGAAAAAAAGAGAGCAAGTAGATTATCTCAAATTGCGCAGCAGGATTAACTGAAAAATGAATAATAATGAAATAAAGTTTCAGACTCTTGGTTCCGTTGGCCCAAATAGCTTTCAAATCCATGGCAGTATTAAAATGGTTTATTATCCCAATTCACAAAATAAATATCTACAAAGAATTCTCCCCCACACAGAATTTATGCCTTCTGGGGAAGACTTTTCTCATGAACCAGCCCAAATTCAAACCAAACTGGGAAGCAGGAAATTAGAGTTAGAAGATTATAATAGAACAAAAAAAAGAATACTGTTACACTGACTCTAACCCAATTAAGTTATTTTTACAGATGGACCTATATATGCAATATCATCAAATTTACTGGGAGATCAGAAGCAACTAGTGCTTTTTTCAGGCAGCCACATTTAAAGAGAGCTGCTATCCTTACAGGAATCCTGAGTCACATTGCTTTTGGAAATATTCCTGTAACTCTTGGTGCTTTGGGAACCCTAATTTTGCCAAAGGTTTGAGACTAGTTTATCTGTGGGAGCTGCTGTTCCCACTGCTACAAGAAAATAATTTCCTTGGCTTAAGGAAATTCTTAATTGTGATATTTTTGGCTATATCTCAAGCTGCCTCCTTCTCTCTGACTACCGGAAGTAATGTTATCCATTTCAGCTTAACAGCAGTGCAATGAAAGAAAGAGGAATCTGATTAACAACACAGTGAAGCCTTTTGTTCAAAAGTTATTTATTCTATGGAAAAATAAGAGCTCGGTCCCATAACCTTTGTAGAGTGGGGATATTCTGAAGGCTTATATTAGAGTACAGATAATCTCTTCCACTTCAGACAAACAAAAAAAGAATATAATAATAAAAAGAAACACTAGACAGGAATATTAAAAACTTGGAATATGTTATGGTCAGGTTCAAAGACTACAGAGAAGCTAAGGCAAAATTTGTTACATAATGAAACCCAGTGACTTACTTGCATCTAAACAAAATAAGTTTATTTTACTCTGTGGGAATATTCATGAATGAAGTATATGAAGCAAGCTAATTATTTGACATACTGATTCAAGGAGAAAGAGCTTACTGCAGAAATTTGATTAAAACTGGGAATAGTGAGAATCAATGGTAGATAATCCAATTAGTCCTTCAACTTCTCTGAGAAACCTTGATACAGACTCAACTTGACCCTAATCAGAAATATATTAATGTCTATACAACATGCATCAGAATTTTCTCTTACATCTGGGCCACTCTCCAAAATCAGAGAATCCACAAAAATCTGAAACTGGATAAAGTACCCAGCCCAAACAATCCTCTAGTGGGATTCAGTAGCGGAGGGTGAAACTAAGCTGTTTTAAGACTTAAATTGAGCTTCATTCCCTTTATCTTTGCTTCGATTTTTTGTGAGGATAGCAATTAAAAAAAATAATAATTGAGCTATCATTCCAACCAAATTCTAGCAGTTGCTTCTCCATTCTTGGGTCTCACATGCAGTTTTTGCAGAAAATTTCTCCCTCTTTTGTGGTGGGACAGGTTTGGAAAAGTGATTTTCTACATGCTTAAGTCTGCAGTTCAGCCACTTTTTCACCAAGCCTATTAACAGCATTATCTTTCTTTCACGTTTATGTTCTAATTTTCCCCCATTTTTCTTTAGAAAGTTCTCTCTCAGGACAAAAGCTTCATCACTAATGAAATATTCACAGCTTATTACCCAGAACTTTTTCTTTTTTTTTCAGGCCAGGAGATTTCTATCATCTGAATAAAATACCTACTTAGGAAGTGAATGCTCTAAGTGATGTCAGTGCTGGGAATATTCTTGCTGTTACACCTTTCGAAATCCTAGCTGTAAGAAATCTACCTAGAGAAGACTGGGCACACATCACAGGAACAATAGCTGGGGGCAGAGGCTTGTGCAAGTTGGCCTGGAAATGCTTTCCTAGAGCATTCTAATATTTACTGTTAAATAACCCTCCCTCCCTTAATTTTAAATGACATCCCCTCTTGCTTACTTTCTTTAGGCCCAATTTCCCCCTTGAAATATTAGTCCACTCATGCAGGTGGATTTATATAATGAATGAATGTGGCCATTTCACAAAGCCCAGATTCCTTGTATACAATACTTAGTAGCAGCCTCCATGGTGCTCAGCAGATAAAATATGCAAGTGCAGAGTGACTTTACATCACCCTTATGTGCATTTTGTGAGTCCAGACAGACCCTACGTGCATGCAACACACAAGCATAGATGAAATGTTTGATGTGTGCTTTTCTCTCTCTCTCACACACACACACACACAACCATTATTTATCAGAGGAGGGCGCACATTTCTGAACACCTGGCTGCCAGGCATCCAGAAAGGCAGCCAGCTGGCTTTTTTCCATCGTTTCACAGCATGTGCCATATGCTTTCTGTAATATACATATGGCCTCTGGGTATCTCAGTGGATGCCAAAGTGCCTTCCTAGTTTTGTCGCACTGCATAATATAGGAATTATCCTGCTACATCCTAGCACTTGCTGATAGGTCAGACAGCTCCTTGGAAAGGTAGGCTCAGGGCCATGCCCTGTTTGCTCATTGAATTTTGTAATTTTGGCTGTTCAGCTCATCCCTTTAGGTAGTTCAAACACGTTAGGCTCTGCCTGTCACCAAGCAATTACCTCCAGTGCTCTGAAACAAAGCAGTCTTCAACTGCTGCTTTAAGTCCGAGGGGAGAGCTCAGTAGCAAGCCATCCGTGTCCTTGAAAATGAGCTACTGTTTGCCAACTGGGTGCACAAACAGGCAGAAGTCAAGAGCGATCGAATATATAAATGCACCTGCAGCAATAGTTCTCTCACTTTTCTTAGCCTGATTAACATGGATCAAAGTTGACAAATCCAAAGAAAATAAAAGAAAAACCTCTTAAGTGATACAGAACTTGAAAATCTAACGTTGTAACAACTCTGTATTTTAGCACGCAAAAATGTATGGGAGGCAAGTCCTGGGAGAGTACAAGAAATAAGTGATACAACAGGAATTCCAACAGTTTTCATAGTGTCACACTATGATAGACACAAATATAAGAGATTCTCTACAGAGCTCCATGTATATTCCTGATTATTATATGTTAATAAGCACACATAGCTAAATGATATTCTAAGATTTTAAATTCTAGAAAGATTTCTAAAGAAATCAATAAATCTATCAATTGTTTATATCAAGTAATTTACACACAATGAAATCAATATTTGAACTGAGACACAGCATAAACTTTATGCGTGATATATATCCTCTAATAGAGAGTGCATTTTCACTTAAATAATGAGTCCCATATAGCCATTTGTACCTATCTGAATTTCAACCTCAGAAATACCAGAAAAATGTCACAAAGGAGTCTTCCTCTGTTTCCATCTCTTCTAGTAGTCACTGCAAGACTACTTGCATCAACAAGCATCATTGTTTCTTTATACTGCGAACTGAGAGACTCAAAACCCAGATCTTTGCATAAACTGGACAGCTTCCCTAAATCCTGATTCCTCACTCCTCATCTTTCTCATCCTGTCTAACTAGGCATTCTGCACTGAAAGTTCCTGTCATAGACTTGCTGCTTTCCTCCTGTTTTTCAACACTGGCACGGAAAAAACGTTCTTCCTACTCCATGTTTTTCAGTGTTGTCATAATAAAACACCTGTTTTCACTTCATAGATCACACAAGCCTTTTGTATTCCTGTGCTGTGATTTACATGTTCTGTAGTTTTCATACAATGTTCACTGAAGGGCTTTCATGTAACACATTCAACTGCCACACTGGCAAAGAGGTAACATTGCTGGAGAGAGCTGCAACAGGAAAGTGAGGGGCAGTATGTACATGCTGCCTGAAACATTTTAAGGGAGAACACAAGACTAAAACTAGACACAAGACTATCACAGAGTAGTTCCTGCATGTAGATTTTATAAGGTATTCCTTATTTTCTATTTAGGAGGCTTTAACATGTATTTTAAAATGCCTCTGTAGGGTCACAACATATGGAAATTGATTACACTAACATGTAAATGACTATCTAACAACACACTTGCTCGAGATCATGTCATTTAAGAATTTAAAACAATAAGGCAGTTCTTCTGGACTTGCATAGTCAAAATATATGGGTTAATTTAAGAAGTGGATTATCTGACAAAAGAAAGATGTCCCCCAACAAAAGAAGGGAAGCTAACAGTAACAGAGAGCAACAAAACAAACTTGCTTATAAAAATGTTGTTTGTTTTAGACTTTTCGTTAATAAGACAACTAACCTGCACAAAATTTTTAATCAGTTCTCAACATTTGATCCAAATCAATCCTTGCTTCCTACTCTCTCGTTAAAAACTACATAACAATGCCACCTAGCGGCACGGAAAGCACGCCAGAGCATGTCTGGTTATGACTGCAATGCTACTACGAAAGCAGAAATGCACAAACAAAACTTACAATTTTATACGTTAAAATGTCAGGAAATGAAATCAGAGACTTCCATGACATAATTGCACAGAATTAACAAGATCTGGTTTTAACTTCAGATACAAGCATGCAATTCCCATAGAAGTCATTTGGGGCTGTATGAACAAGTCAGTTGAAAAACCATACAATAAAAGAACATTTAGCGTACTGCTCCTATGGTAATCTTACATTTTTTTCTACATGTATAATAGCGATATTATCAATTGTAGTGCAATTTCATGTAAAAAAAGGCCTCTGAGCTCACACGCTATCCTAGAAACTAGATTTACTGAGGACTAATAAGATGGACAACTAAGTTTCTGAAATTTAGCCATTTTTATTTTCTAAAATATAAAACAGCTTTATTTTTAAAACAGTGTGAGAATCGCCATTATGTATTCAAAATATCTGAATTCCTCAGTCTAGTAATACATTATTAATAGCAACAAACAATTAACATGAAGAGTATGTTCTGAAGACACCAGCCAGCTGCATTCATTTTAAGCCAGTCTGAATATCCAGTGTTTCTGATAATTTGATGTCTGACATTATGTGGATGTCAAAGCAAAACATGTTTTGACTGTACTAACAGGGGGGAAAAATAATGCACTACTACTGGTAGCAGAGTTGTATGACTCAGTCCAGCTGGTTCAATGATTTACATTCTTAAAACAATTGCAGTGGATTATCCTCATGTTGCTTATCATAGTGATGCAAATGATCCAAGAGATTTCTCCCACCTGCAAGTCTGAAAAATATCCTTATTGCTTGTTATTGACAATCACTCTAATTCTGAAAATCACTGCATCATCAACTTGATGTGCATAATTTAAAAAGCTCTTGCTGAAAGCTTTACTGAAATATTCATAAATAAATCCTATACTGTCACAGAGATATAGATATTTCTTTATACAGACTGTGTTAGATATTCCAAGACTAACACTAAATCCTCCTAAAGTCAACAGAAAAACATCTATTAACTAATTTCAATGGGTATGAAATCAACCTCATTGCTTCAAAGACTGATACCTTTTCTGGAGGAGGTATTTAGATTTCTTTTCTGAAATATTCAATATATTTCAGTTCCACACTTTATTTAAAAATATTTTCTTTTATATCTACTAAAAGTAACCAGATTTTCAGCCAGTGGAGTTATCCTAATTATGCCTGGACTCCCAGGTTTCTCAGGATGATAAATTTCTGAACATTTCTTTAAATAGTTCTTATACTATATAGTTATTCTCTGATAATAAAGTCCACTATCAAATAATATTATAAACCAGAACGTGATATTATTCTCTTTATTGATAAAGGCAAAAATAAAGAAAAATTATTATAACTCCATGTTAAGCTTGCAGTTTTGGAACTGCATAGTTGTCAACTATTTTATACTGTAAATACAGGCAAGCAAACAAATAATCAAATTTTTAGTGAGAATAACGTTACACTGTCAAACTGTATTAACTGTAAAACTTATGATGGATTTGCATCCTTTTGACTTGATACTTAGTTTGGTTGGTTTGTGGTTAATGACCAAAACGTTGAAACTGGAACATCTCAAAAAAGCTTCTATTTCAATAAATCAGCATTTTCAGATGAACAAACAGAAAAAGTTCTCAAAAAATTCTCAAGGAGTTTTAGACCTGTGTGATTAGTCCTAATGTGATAAAGTACGTCAGTCTCATTTTACTGAGGAACTCAGAGAGTATGGAGCAGGAAGAAGCCTATGTCACACCTCAATTGTGAGGGGACTATCCTGATGCACCTTTTCCTGTGCATACAGGCTTTTCTTTTTCCTTTTCTTTCTTATTTTAAATCCTTTACTTTTTATTAGAATTTGGAATTCTGGACCCTTGATGTAATATACGCTAGTGAAAAACAATTCATCTCCAAAATCTCTATACTGGCCGCAAGAATGTAGACTAGTTTACTGCACTGTTTAACCACATTTAAAAATAAATTACTCCAATTGCCAGAAATTAATAGCACAAACAATAGGCACTACTCTGTCTGTGAGACCAAGAATTGACCAAACCTCTCATAATTTTTCAACAGCAAAGATTAACAAAGAAATGCTTTTGTCCAGGACAGCGCTAACATCAATGACCCTACCCCATAAGAAAACAAAGATTTGTTAGCATGTTCCTGTTTTTTCCCCCCAGTTTAAGCTTTAACCAGCAAAGAGCATTCCACATTAAACAGGATGAACAAACCACACATTGCTTCGCAGTGAGGTGGGTATACAAATGATTATTTAATATTATGGGATTTTTTTTTTTAAAGGAAAGCTTGGACCTGAGTTTTTGAAACATCTTAAAACAACTCTGCACAAACGAGTATGAATAGTAAGAGCCTGAAAAACCAGTGGATGTTTTCTTATCAATGCCATAAAAGATCAGAAATTGGTGTAAAATCTGCAGTGATGTGAGCAGGATGGGGGGAGAGGGCAGAGCAATTCCTGTTCCTCAGAAAATGTCTTCATCTTATTCCTTAGTGAACTTCATTTAGAATACAAAGCAGCAATTTCTCAAAAAGGAAAGCTATGCTTCAAAATTTGCCATTTTTGCAGTCCTCCCGAACATATTTTTGTTGATTAAAATTGTTTTATTGCTGTTGAATAGCAAAGTAAAATATTATATTATAAATATCATATATTTCCTGTATATATTGTGTATAAATGTTATTGTGCTTTAATTCTGGGCTTTAATAAAAACTTACTGATTTCCTATCAATTATGTATTTTTGGAGATAACTCACTTTGTGAATGATTCTTTTAGGTTTATGGGGAGATGTGACTAGTTAAAATATTAGACACTTCTTCATCAAAAGATACTTCTAATGCACAGTCCCATCTATATTTAAAAATCTGAAATATATAAACAGTTCTCATAATATCATATGAATAATCCTAGCTGTATGAGGCTTTTAAGAATAGAATTCAAGAACTTTTTCATTTCTTTATAATTGGCTCCTGTGTAGAAGCAAGGAAAATTTTATTTCTGTTCTTGAATAGAATTTTTTGCTTGAAGGCCACTGGAGAATCAGATAACAAAATATAATAATTACCAGTTGAGTTGAAATAAGTTACAAATAATTTCATTAGGGTTTCATCATTTCATTCTATTCATACAGTTGACTTCAGGGGGAGAATACTTATGAGTACCAGTTAATGTAAACAAGATTACAAAGCCAGATTCGAAACATCCACCTTTCTCTCAGACCAGGGTATAATTTTGGCATAATAAAATTCTAACATAAAATGACAATTTAGTGATGTATTCTAATGCAACAAACATCACTGCATATCAGCAGCTCTGCAGTAAATGCAAGGTCATTTACTCTTTCTTTCCCAAGAAGTAAGCTACTTCAAGTTACATTTTTATCATGATACTGTGGAAAAACGTGTCAAATAAATAGTAACAACAGAAAAGATAATACTCCATAACTTGTTTGAATGTAAAGATTAGTTTCCTGTACCTTGTTCACACATCTTCTCACAGTCTGAAGACACAGTGCTGTAGTAATGCATATACAGGTTTGACATTTAATTTAAGTTAGTCTTGTACTGTGTATTATGACAATTCTAAACTCAATTTCAGACGGATTCAAGGATAAGCAGTCACCTCTGATGATACAGATCTCAGAAAGAGCAATTATAGCCTTTTTACAGCTTTCACTTTCACTGGGCTTTCTTTCTTTGTTATACTACAGTAATTCCATGGGCCAGTTAAATCTAGCAAACGGTTATTTTGGATTAAGCAGTGTTAACAGCTGACCAGACAATGGTAGGAAAGTGAAATGAAGACCGCTTCTCTCGCTCTTTGTGGAAGTCACATGAAGGCCAGGCAGCGAAAGTCCTGGCACGTCTCCCATGCATCAGGCCCAGACTGCAACCCACAATGGGCACACAGACGAGTGTAAGAGAAGTAATATTAAATTATTAATTATTAATATTATAAGAAGTAATATTAAAATCTCTACATCGGATGCTGAGACCCCATAATTTTTCCCTTGCAAAAGCCATGTACTTACAGCCCAGAATAACTAACCATTCACATAATTGTTATTTTATTCCATCATTGCCCAGAGATCGCAGATGACAGGTGTGTTCTAGGAAGTATTTTATAAATACATAAAAGACATGTTTGGCCTTTTACTGTCTAAATGGACAGACAGGCAATAGATAGGAAGGCACAAATGTTACTATACTCATTTTACAGATATAAAACTGAGTCACAGAGAGGAAGCAATCTGCTTGCTTAAAGCCTAAACTGGAAACAAACCCAAGATCTCTGGAAACATAGTCCCCTGCTTTAAGTCCATTCCTGTTAGGTTTTCTTATTAAACTCAGGAGCAAATTTTCAATTGTATCATTTGGGCCCTAATAGAATTGACAGAGAAAAAGGAGCTTTCTGAGCCTCCTGAAATTAAGCCAATAAGAAATGGACAGGAACCACAAAATTATAAAATCCAACTGACAACAGCATAATGTACGTATATTTATACTTTGAAGCTCTAACTCCCCTTTCTTAATTCTTGGCTCTCCCTCAACACTTGGTTTTCAATTCCAAACTGCCTGCCAAAATATCTATCAGGTATGAGCTTAAAAAAAGCAGCAAAACATCTTGCTAGATATTAAAAGTTTTTTCAGCCCTATAAATAAGTTTTCATATGAAATATTCCTTAGGCTGTAAAAAGAAAGCAAACAAAAAGAAAGCTCCCCTAGCAATTTTTGCTCCAACTATATGGAAGCACAATGCTCCAACTGTTTGGAAGTACCTCTCAAAGTGTTTTGTTATTCTCACTAGCCATTATCTTGATTACCAAGATTAGATGCATTTGGAAACATACTGGACCAAGAAATACTTTGAGCCTTCTCCTTTAAGTCTGCAACAACTGAAAACCAACAACAGTAAGTAACAACAGACCTTTTTTGGCTCAAACTTATTTTCCACTCTCTGCTTTGCAGACTGCAATTGCTGACTTTTTCAATGCAAGACCAGTGCCGATCCTTATTTTTCAGAGTTCCTGGAAATGTGTATTAAAACCCTGAAGACTTCGGTAAGCCTGTGGCAAAGCTGAGTGCCACAGATCAGAAAGTTTACTAATGAATTTCCATTTATTCACAGTCTGTAAGACCAGAAGGTACTTAAACCATCTAATAAAAGCAGTTCTCAATCTTTTTTTTCCTTAGTGCTTCTCTGAATACAATTCTTCATTCTCTGCATGTGGCCTTTATAACCTATGCTTAGATACATGTTTATTAGAGAACCCAATAGCCCTGCATAACTATTCTGTACTTTGTAATTATTTATCATTCCACGAATCTTTGCAATCTGCAGTGGTTACTGACAGTAACTTTGAAGTTGCTCATGGCTGGCACAGTTCATTGTTAGAAACCACAGGAAACACATCTAGGTTTGGGCATCGCCCACCCCTGATGGCAATTGTCTTCTCCCCTCCTGAAAAAGTAACTGCTTCTGCTGGCACTAAGAACTGCTGCCCCCTTCCACTCCTCCCCCTTTTTCTCCAGTAGGGACAGCAGCAACAAATGCCAAGCCTGTAGACACCGGTGTTGGGATATGGTCAGTGGTAGCAGGAATTTGGCCGTTGCAACAGCAAATGAAAAACTCAAAGAAAACCAAATATACAAAACCTACAAACACTTGAGTATTACCAAATGGCTCTAGACTCATCTTAACTCTGTCCTAGGGACTGAAAAAAATGGTTCGGGAAGAAAATTCAGAAACTCAGCTAGCCTCCTCAGCCTCTAACAACTTAATCTTGAAAGCAATACCCAAATTAGGTGTTTTCTTTCTCATTGCAGTGTTGTTACTCCCCTTCCTAAACATTCTTTTTAAAGGTCTTAATTACACAAGTAGCACTGAAAAAACAGCAACAACCCAGGTCTAAATCATTCTCTGTGTAATGGTCATTGGAGATGCAGTTTGCCTGCAATGAAGACCTGAAAATAGAACAATGGAATTGTTTGCACTGCATCAGCAGTGCACAGCAAAAGCAGATTTGCTGCTCAAAATTTAAATCAAAAGATGGCTATCGACTTTTCAGAATAGTTAAAAAATGGAAACGTACAGTATGCATATGAAGAAATGATCTGCGTGATTTCAAGTGTTCCTTACATGTGTTTCAAATTCTCCTTACATGCTAAGCCAAAATTTAATACCCTTTCTCCTAAAGTGATGGCAACTTTGCTAAATGTAGCAACTCAATGGCTTATATGCTGAGTGGTGTAGGAATTGTGCAATAAAACATTCTTGGCACCCATAAACATACAGTCATTTACAGATAAAAATAAAGTTGATTCACTCTCAAAATCCAATCTTTATGTCAAATCTTTGACTCTAAAGTATATACCACAACAACAATTCTGTTAATGCATAAAACATAATGAATTTTAGAAAACTTATTTTAGTGAAAGGGCAGCCGGGCAGCATGAATACATAAACTCTTCTCTCACATTGCTAAAGTTTCCCAAATAATTCAATGTGCTCAGACTTACACAGGACAGACACTTCCTAATAGGTAGGTACTTTCACTAATTAACTAAGGTTGGATTGAAGATATGCTAGATGTGTATCTGACTGAAAATCTATTTACCACAGCAAAGAAAATGATTCTTTAAATCCTTAGTTCTTTTCTGTGTCTTCTTAAGTGACCCACTTCATCTATTTGTTGTTCAAATTTCAAACTACTTTTTAAATACTTAATGCGTAGACTCTGGACTCCATCTGCTAGTAAAAGAGTTAAGTTTTCATTTGTGAAGGCTAATAGCATATGAATAATGTTTGTTTTTGTTTCACTATTATTACTGGAACTTTTATATGAAAAAAATCAACACCCACACACATGCACCAAATTAGAGACTGCCTCTTTGACCATGTTTGGGAAAAGAAATAACTCTCTAAGAGCCTTCTTCGATTAATCAGCAACTTCAAATGAGAAAACTATTCCAAGAAAACGTGCAAATATTGAGACCATAAAGTAGTCCCAAATTCATCAGCTGAACAGAGAACAAAACAGACCAGCCAATTTAGCTACACTGCCACCAATGACATTACATGCTTACTGATTATTTGGCCCTAAGTAACATTCAGGTGATACCTTTTTCAAACAGCCTTTTTCAAGTAGTTGACTACCATTAGTACAAAACTGAGATTTCAGTAACAGGCAATACTGTACAGAAGGAACTGAGAAGGTACTTTAGAACAAGGCCTCAATTAGAGGAACAAGTTAGCCAGTCAGTCCTTAGCCTTCCTAGAGAGCAGCTCTGCAGAGAAGGATTTGCGAATCCTGATGGATGACAGGAGTCAGCAGTGAGCCCTTGCAAGTGATGAAGGCTAAGTGCACACTGGGCTGTGCAAATAAAAGTATAACTAGCAAGTCAAGAGAATTCCCCTCTACTTGGCACATGTGAAACTGCATCTAGATCTGGAATATTGTGTCCACTCTTGAGATGCTCAATACAAGAGAGATCCATGAACCAGAGAGAGTCCAACAGAAGCCACTAACACAGTTACAGAGTTGGAGCCAATTTTGGATGAGCCTTTGCTGATGGAACTGGCTTTGTTCAACCTAGGAAAGGGAAGGCTAAAGAGCAATGTAGATGCGGTCTTCCACTACCTAAAAGGTGGGATGTGTAGAAGTTGGAGCTAGACTTTTCTCAGAGGTACATAGTGAAAGGTCAAAACACAATGATTGCAAGCTGCAGTAAGGGAAATTTTGATCTGATATAAAGAAAAGGTATTCACAATGAAACTAATTAAGCACTGGAACAAATTGCTTGGAGAGGGTATGGAATCTCCATTCTTGGAGATTTTCAAAACTTGACTGGACAAGGTCCTAAGCAACCTAATCTAACTTAGAAGATGGCCCTGCTTTCAGCAGGAGGCTGGAGTAGACAATCTCTAATGGTCCCTTCCAGCCAAAATGTTTTTATAATTCTGTAATTTCTTAAAAGGGATTAGACTTAAATAAAAAACATACACAAGGGATCCCTGAAATGCCGTAATCATAACATTGCTGCTTCTATGTTTCTGAGAACTAAGAGGAGCCAATTAAAACATACAGCGCTTCACTGTATGTGAACTTAGAATAACCAGGAGTACTTATTTATAGGTAAATAATCACTAAAATTCTTTCAGAACACAATGTGTTCCACTATGTTAAGAATAAGAAATGATAAACAGAAGACCTAGTGCTACAATTTCTTCTGAGCCCTCACTGCACCTCATTTCCATGGAGCATGCCAGTAAACCCTGCCGATGGTCCAAAATTTAGAAAGGAACTAAACTTCTGAGCACAAAATAAGGTAAATCTAGAACAGAATTCACACAAGTGCAAAAAAGATGTTCAATATGCAGAACTATGATGACATTCAGTAAAGAACTTGCTTACAATCTGGCTGCCTAACTCACTGGAAGCAATGGAGTCACTGGGCCAGCTTCAGCAGAGTGACAACAAGACCAGAGGTAGACCTCAGCTGGGTGGAATGGTGACTGGCAGCTCCCCTACCACATGACCGCTAGTGGATGCATTGCACTATGGTTCAAACGGGCAGGAATTGCAGTCCTCTTATCTTTTCGTTTACACAACTGATGCTATTTTTCAAAAGCATTGGCTTAATGTCATTCTGGAAGGCTGATGTTGTCTCCATTTCATCTGCAAACAAGAATGCTGTTTCAGCACAACTAATTTTGCCAGGATGGAAAAAGACAGATATTCTTGGATTTATGCAATGTATTTTATAATCTGGGCCTGGAGAGAACAGTATATTCCATTTTTTATAACCAGGACTACAGAGCTATTGCAAAAACTAGGGGTGCAAATTGTCTTATTCTTCTATATTACTCTTAGGGAATCTAAAGGCCTTGTGGATTTGCTCTCCCACTTTTCTTTTGCACTAATAATGGAAGAATTTGATTGTAATGACATATGGAAAACCTGCAGAGCATTTCTTCCTGTTTTTGCTTTCCGATGAGTTTTCATGGCAAAAGGGCATAACATACGAGTGAGAAAATGTTACATTAAAGTAGAAACTATCAGTCTTTAAGGCTTCTTCATTATTAAAAATTATTCAGGTTCATCTTCTAATGGAAAATTTAAATTAGGGGTAATCAATTAACATGCTAATATGTTGATGATGATTTATATATAAATTCTTACTTTCTCTACAAATTAATTTATCATCTGTCCATTTAAAATGCTATGTTTATCAAGCCAATGACTTGCTAAAACTGATATGCAGCAAACTCAGTTTAACAGGTTTATTTTTGTAACACTGGTTCCTAAGCTAACAGTGTTTTTTCTGTATGAAGCAAATAGCTGAGGCTAGCTATTCAGAACTCAAAGGGTTACTGCTGGTATGAAACACAGGAAATCAGCAAGATTTGGATGGTTACTGTGCCAAAAATCATTGGATGTCTCTTCATTCTGGAATGTGAAAGGTAACACAGTAATTTAACAGTTATGGTATAGCACATATATTATTGGAAACTTTCAACACCACTTGTGAGAACCAAAGACTAAAGCAAAACAAAAACATTCATAAAAATCTTTTAGCTTAATTTTGTAGATAAACTATTCCAGATTACTGTTCTACAGGATATATAAACATTTAAGGCTAAATGTCTCATGCTTCAAGAGAGTTACTTATGCTAAAATTAAGTATGTGTATCAGTTTATTCCTAGGACTCCTTTCTTATTTCACAGATGGACATAATAAACAGAATGTTCCTTAAACACATAACAGTGGAGGACTGTTGCAGGGAACATTAGATGGGTGGAGCATTGGAAAAGCAAACAGTGAAACCCAATGTTGTTAATTCAAAAAAATAAAATACTGATACAATTACTTAAGGCAATTCGTTACTGATCAATGTTGTAAAGGTATAAATATAATAGAATGAAATAAATCTGAGGCTACTCTTTAGCAGCAGCAGTTGAGTAAGATTAAGAAAACCAGGAAAAAATGATAATCAGGCTTTAACACTGCACTACTGCCAAATGTCATGACTAAAAGTTTCTAGCATTTGGAACTGCAGAAAAGTTTGAAAATACACAATTTTAAGACAAATAAAAGCCTTAACATTTGCTATTCTAAAAATCCCATAATTTTAAAGCAAATCTAATCTTTAAGTCTTGAAGAGGAAACTGTGTTTTGTAAGGTATCCCTACATCTTTATTTCTCCATCTTAAAAAAAAGAAAGAGAGGTATACATAATCATGCTGTCCATCTATTATACACAAATAACTTTAAAACCTTCTGACCACCTTAAAAATTAACAAAGAGAGATTTTTTAATTTTATTGTTTCTAAAGGTTTGTGGAAACTGGTTGCTGGCCATAGGAGCCAGAAATCAGTGCTGTCCTTGAGAAAAAGGGAACAGCAGGCCAGTCAGAACATAGGCAGTTTGGAATGAACTAGAGCAGGAGGTGCTTCTTGCCTATCTGCCTGTTAGGGAACTCCAGAGGGAGTTGCGGCTACAGTATGAATGCTTTGTGGGTAAGCAAACAAAACAGCAGGGTTTTCCTTCAATGAAGTGAAAAGCATTTGACAGCGAGAGGCTGGGGACCTGGGTGATGCTATTAGCGCAGTTCGGATGGGAAAGAATGGAGGACAGAACACTACATAAAATTAGGCTCTAGTAATTCCACTGTTTTGGGAACAACCTTTTGCTCATGTTTACCTTACTGCAATTCAGCGTGGAAACTGGATAAGTCTCAGCGGAACAAGGAAGCCAGGAGGCTACAGCCAGGAGGCCAACTATACAGACCTGGAGATCTGCTAGAGAAATTAAGATTACTGACTGATAAGAAGGCCTTCCAGATCTTGTCTATTCTGGGCAAATAACATTTCAGATAAGGGAAACCCAAGCTTACAGAGTAAGAATAAAATAAAGAAATAGTTTAATAAAAACAGTGTCTGAGTGTAGGATTTTCCCATGTCTTACCTAAGATCAAATTAAACAACTATTAAAGAGGGACTCAATACAGAAAGGAGACTTTTTCCTGTGTCTGGCAAACTGTTTTGTACCATTCAAAACCATTCAGGTAAAATTCACTGTTACAAAAAATGGGTGGCATATGGTCTCTTTGTAATCCACTGAAGAGTCCCTTTACATTTTATATTTGACAGACAGGGACTTGCCATAAAAGCAACTAATACTGAACTGTAGCAGCTCCTATTTTTAGCCATCCCCATAAGCAGCTCATGACTTTTGCTGTCATACAAACAAAGATGAATTTAAAAACAAACAAAAAAACATGCCAAGAAAATGTGCAAGCACTGAAACCATAAAGTAACCCAAATGTCTGCACAGTATGTACAAGAGTACTTAGCTGAACACTGGGCACAGAAAGATACCATGTTTTGGTCCTAATCAGACTTTTTTTAAGGCATTACTGTCCTTAGCTACTTCTTGTCACCTCCAAAAACTTTTTATTTCCCTTATCAATGCACTGAAAAAGACTTGGAATTAAGTAAACCAGGTTAAGTTAATAGTAACTCACAGACAATAATGAATAGGTAAGAGGAGCAGTTACTTCCTGTTCTTTTCAGAGGAAAAGCATGATTTTGTATTGGATCAGGCTGTTACTTTGTCCTAAATCTCTGCTGGAACGCACAGAAGATTTCCCTGTCAGCTGCTATAACCAGCTGTGTGGCAGCTCCTCTGGAACATCCATCCAGGAATGCCACTTCAATGGGGAAGATGGGACAAAACAACTTCAAGAGGCAGTCTGCAAATTGCTGATCATACAACCGTGGTAGCAGACAGTTTGATAATGGAGCCATGGATCTGATCTTTTCCTTTGGGTACAGAATACAAGGATATGCAGGACACAAAGATATGCAGGCCAAAAACTTCCAGTATGACTTTGCACTAACAAATGACAGATAAAGAGGAGAAATCAATCCAGTTTCTCTCTCCATAACCAAGCAGTGTCCACAGCAACAACCCACAGGACCGGACAGTTTTCTTTTGAAATGTGTGAAAGGGATATATAATACCCAACATACATCATAATCACAGTTAATACTCACTGCTATCGCAGTCTGGTGGAACAAGACAGAACAGTGTGATCATTAGCTTTAAAATAATCAAGATATTAATACAAATTAATTAAACAGAAGTAATATGAAACAATGCAAAGATACTTGAAAAATTATTTCCTTCAAATATGACTTTGTAAGATTCAGAACTTGCCAAAGCAAACTTACTACCTATAGCTCTTCTCCCTTATTAGACAGTTTACCATATGCATAATGTATCAAAAGAGATCTTATCCTTGCAAATTTCTAGAAGAAATTAAGTAATTTCCTTGCATTTCAGAGTTTTGTAATTTGTGTGTTTTGTTCAACTGTTACTTTGGTTTTTTCACACTAAGGAGATTTTGAGGAAAGAGAACTCAGCCTATGCATGGACAGCATAGGGATCAAGCTGTTTCTGTGTTTTATCATGTCAGTAAACAAACTGCACCAAAAAAAAAAAAAAAAAAAAAAAAAGGAAAGAAAGAAAGAAAAAAAGAAAGAAGGAAAAGGTCTGCTGGCAAATTTAGACAATAATAAGCCCAACACTGGGAACTGTGCAGAGTGTAACTTACATCCCATCATATCATTCATCACAAGAACATTAACCTTTAAACTGTGGCTAAAACAATTCCAATTTCATTACTCCCTAGAGGTTTCGTTTCACCTTGGTATTACTCTGCACCACCGCTGGGTCTTTCTGTGGAAGTAGGGGGTCTTCCTTTAATCTCTGTCCTGAGGTCCAGAAGGAAGGCCAATTCATATTTTATAACCGACTTGTGACATTAAGACCAAGATAATACTAGCAATACATTCCCCTTTGTGCTATGATTTTTAATCCCACTTCCCATCTCTGACTGCTCTGACTCACTTTCCATCATTCATCTTTGCCTCCTACAAAAGGAAACAGAATCACATTTTTCCACTGAAGAAAATGGGCTTAACTTGCTTGAATCCTTGGGCAGGATTTAGCCATTTATGAAGTCATCATATTTTATTATAATAAATATTTATTTCAGTTTAAACAACAATAAAAAACATCCATACAAGCCTGAGATGCTTTAACAGATGACTAATATTGCAGTAATACAGGCATGCTACAGCTACATCTTCCTTTGAAAAAAATCAAACATACTTTAACATGGCCACATACAAGCTGCAGATAGAAGGGAATGCATTAATTTCTTTTTATTTCCGTACAGCAGACACATTTGAGCTCAGTTTATCAAGGCAGCTCAAGCAGCTGCCTCCTGTAAAAGGGAGAAGTGCTGAGTCCCAGAAAGATATTGCTGTTGCTAGCAAGTTTGGAAAGTTTAGCAAATTAAGATGATTCTTTGGAGATCTTTTAATGCTGAAGAGCAAGCAGCAAAAATAAGGATTGCTGGAAAGCAGCTTCTTTAGACAGATAAAGGACATCATCTTTGTTTGATGGATATATGGCAAGTACATGCTATGCTGAATGGTGTTAATGGACAAGGGCAGCCCCCCTTAACTTCCTAGAATATCCGGCTTCTCAAATACTTATCTTCACATCGTATTGTCCGAGTACCTCACCACTGTCAAAATATTTATCTTCTAATCAGCTTGGGAGGGATTTATCATTACAGCTGTTCTACAAATCAGACTAAGACACAAAGATCATCTACACTACAATGGAAAGAGCAAACTCAAGAGCAGATTGATGCAATCCAATCTTCTTGATCTTGCTTGCTTTCAGAATATGCTACTGTTTGGCAGCTTGGCAGAGACTTAGGTTGAAAACACCTACGTTAGTCATAGGAAAAACTAAGATCTGGATATTTGCTGGGAGACTAGACTGCTGCACGCTTTCTCTGCAGTCCTGCTTTTGGTAAGTTTGGGCAAAACTCATGCCTCTGCTAAGGCAGTGAGCATACTTAGACTTCTAGAGGACTGCTAGATTGAACACGGAAATGGAGAAAAGTGGGTAGATTGCAGGGAGAACCATGTCTTGAGAGCACTTAAATAGCAATGTATTCAGAAATACTTGAGCTAGGTGAGAAAAAATTAGCTCCATAACTAGCGTAGACACATTAGCAATATGCTTTGTATGGCAATCAACCTGCTCAGAGTGAACTAACATATGGTCAGCACGGCACTGCCCTGTTCAAGGTAACACATATTCCATGCAACTTGCCAAAGCTGCATAGAAAGACACTAGGTTTGATTTCAGGTTCTTTGAAGATTAGAAGCATGATTATAAACTCTTTGTTGCACACATCTTAGTGGATTTATATACTGAGTGTAGCACAATGTGACTGCCACTGATATTAATGTGTTTGTAGAAGAAAAACAAAACAAAACCCACCCTACTGCTGCTGAGGTGTTTTAAATTTCTTTTTTGTTCAACACATGAACTAAAGTTCACAAGTGAAGTTTTACTTCTAAAGAAGAGAAGCGTTACTTGTGCACACCTGAGTTCCCAAGATCAGTTCTGAAGTTTCTTGTTTGTTTAAATTTTATAGCAGTCATGATTTCAGTGTAATTAGTATGTCAAAGAGGACTTCCATTATTTACTGAGACTAAACATGCTAGATGCCTTCACTGAACTTCCATTCAGGGAAATACTAAAACCAGTGAAAGGTTAAACAGGATATTAAAACTTTTCCCCTTTTCAAACACACAAGGAGTTCAGCCATTTGATTATGGTAATTAAAGTGACAAAGAACAGCTGAACTCGACTGAACTAGTCTGGAGTATCCCACTAAGGAAGAGAGACAGAAAAAAGGGACATCTAGTAGAGACCAAGAAGCATTATTTGCTTTCCGAGACTTCTTCAATTTCTTCATACCTTAATACAGCTCTTCTCGCAGTTTGACACTGAAAATACACTCCCAATTAACTGCATATCTGAATCAAAATTAGACTAAAAACTCAAAGATCTGAGAATCAGTCACAACTTAAGACGCTTCCAATACACTTGATATATTCATGCATAAAGATAGCTTCAAATTGATATGTAGTCTAAGCTGCACTCCATGTCTGACAAGAGAACAAAAAGAGAACATTATTACATTAAAGAGAACATTATTACACTACGAATCACATCCCATGTTGTACCTGTTAACACCAGAGTTACTAATCATTAGCAATACTGCTGTTATGAAAGGAAAGACTGAACAACGAAGTGACAAATAACATTGAAAGTTACACAACTGGAACAGAAAATAAGAATTCAAGCCAAAGAACAAAGGGCAAGAAAAATTCAACAATAATTTAGTTACCAGAGTTGCACCTCATTGTATTTGAAGAAACTGCAGAACTAATTTATTTTATGGGAAACAGGCATAATATTTTTAACTTGCTTATTAAATATCTTTAAAGACAAACTGAAGGAAAAAAAAGGTAGAGCTTGTGGAAGAAACTGAAGCATTCTGACTGGACAGATCATGAGGAATTTGTGGCAAGTAAAGACCATTTTATTAATCATATTAATTATACTGAATATGCTTCAAAATGCCCCCTTTTTTTTTTTTAAAAGGTTTCCTGAAAAAGTAGACAATTCTGTGATTAAAAAACCCTGAGATTAAGAATTTGTTACCATTCATAGAAGCAAAAGGCATTAGAGTCCTATTCTGTGTTTATAATGAGGCATTCTTAAAACTCATAATATGGTAAATATGCTGCTTTGACAAGGGATCTAACTGACAGATCTAACAACTCTTCCTCCTCCTCAATCCCATGGAACAAAGAGGGGAGAGAGATATCTTTGTGCAATGTTTCAGGTAAACATGTATTAAAAGAAAGTGCCCTCTCATATCAAAGAACATTCTTTTTTAACTCTGATATTTTAACTAAATGAAAGAAAAAAAATATTTCAGAAGAAAAAAATTATTTTGAGGGCGTTTCAAAACAGTTGCCCAAGTTTGTATTGCTGAAATGCTACAGGTTTTCAACTAAAACAAGAAATACCTTCATGAAAATAGAAATGAAGAATATAATTGAAAACTTAATTTATGGGAGTAATAAGTAAATGGATTTCCAAGAGGCTGTATTGGAAAAAAAAATACAAGAAACATAAAAAACAGAAAGATGCTGCTTTTTCCATCCATAGCCCGGCATGCTGTGTGGCATTCCAGCAGGAATTGTGCAATTTTGCAACAAAGCAGCCAAGGGATAGATTCTTTCACTTGGACTGAGGCAAATCAAAAGTAGCTCTGCCATCAATGCATTCATACAAAACAAATGAAAAGAGAACCAGGTCTTCAGCTGCTATACATAGTAGTTTACTTCTGTATGAAGTATAATCAGATAACTATAATTAGCATATTTGCCACCCTTCAATTACAGTTGCTAAGACAATTGTAAAAGCTCTAAAACCTAAAGCAATATTAAGTCAAAAATCAAGAAGAATTTCTTTGCTATGAGTGACACAACAGTGAACACACAGATAAGATTTGAACAGGGCATGGAAAAGTGGCCCCAACCAGCCTGAATTGTTGAAAGGTATGTGGGGGGGGGGGGGGGGAACAGGATGCCAGGACCAATTTCAATCCACTGTTGGTTTCTGACTGCACTGCAGCTTGTATAGCTGGACACTTGTTTGGCTGTGCTCAGTGATTTGTGGTCTCAATATGTACTCATTATCAGATTCATCAAAATGTTCATCTGATTTTCTAGCATATGCATTTGCTTGGAAACAAACTGTCTAAATATTTTGTCAACTTCTAGTGCAACTGGCATGTCGACAATTTGGCTTTTTGATTCCTCCTTGTATTACACAGTCTTAGAAGAGAAATTGAAGGGGTCAGTGGATGTTTGCATTTTTCACAGCAGCATTTCTACAACAAATCACAATTAGTTTATTTTACAGTTGTATTTTATCCTTAACAGCTATCGTAACTGAAGCTTGGACTCTGGAAGATGCCACAGCACATAAAACCTTGGTAAATACTGAATTACTTACTACTGGACAGGAAAGAAAGAATAAACTAAACAGGTATAATGCCAACAACCTAGTCCAAAGTAATATGAAGACCAATGAGGGACTAATCTTCATTTAGAAAATTAACGGGGGGAGGGGGAAACCAGTGCATTAAACATACATAGTTACATTTACATAGCAATTCACAAGCCGAAAGAATTTGGTACTATGATTTTTTCCAAAGGTCACCAAATCAACAATATATAATCCAGTTGTATAAAACAACATAAATGGGAAACAGTTGCTCAATTCCATGATCTAAAGTTTGTCCTCCTGTACTTCGGTTCTATGGGACTTGAAGCCAGAAAACTAGTCTGTTTGCATATTTAGCTCCCATGACTCTTGCATGAAATCAGTTAAGCCAAAATGATTTACCAAGATCATCACTGTCCTCAATGAAACATGCACTTACATTTAAAAAAAAAAAAAAAACAACTGCAAAGTTCGAAAGGACTCCTACAAAACAAGTACGGGAGGACAAAATGTTTATTTAAGCATCATAGGATGAGATAGTAGCCTGTCAGCTATGCATATAACATGACTAAATTTAATCAAAAGAATAGCACATAGTGTTTTGTTGCTTTATAAAAAAGCAGCAATAATGCAGAAGAATGAAGTCAAAAGCAGCAGCTGGAAAAGAACATAATTAATAAAATAGGTAAGAGAATGTGCTATTCTTGTGAGACAGTAGTAATCAGAACAAATAGTGTACTAGGTTTATACCATAACATAAAATCTAGATCCATTAGTGTTAGATGCATAACATATAAACTTTCATGCCAATTTAGAAGCAATCATTTTTCACTTTATCCTCCTCTACCCAGCAACCATTTAACTTAAGAGATTCTTTGTTCTGGGGTGTTTGTTTATTTTTATTTTCCCACTCTCTAGCCTAATTAATAATAACTGGAAACTATACTTAAAAGGTCATCCTGAAAGATTGAGGAGAATTAAGTAAAGAAGTCATAGTTTCAGAGTAGAACTCAGTTCTTCAAATCTAGGACTGACGTGGGTTAAGAAATTCTTAGAGTGAGTCCCTCATATCCAGTATCTATTTGAATCTTCAGGCCTTCAAATATTAGTTTTGCCATTCTGCCCATCTCCTCTACCTGAAGTCCACACTCATGCCCAGTCATTCAAACACACCCTCTCCACACAAATTTGTGTTTCCACTGTTAAGACAGGACAAATTCTGATAAAGCTGGGCTCTGTACTATTTGAATGTCTTTTTTTGGGGGGGGGGGGGGGGAAGGAAGAGGTGAGGGGATTGGTTGCTTGGATTTTAAGATAACTGTTTTGAGATACTCACCACAATAGTGAATGTGTAACATTATTTTTGTTATACATTTTGAAAACATTCCCATACATGGGGTCTATAGTCTTCCTCTGTAACTTACATGATTTAGCTATTACTACATAAAGAGAGTCTCTTAAAACATCTGAGGAAGCAATCCCCCAAGTTAGGGCTGAAGCATGATGGTCACAGTTCACATTTTTATCATCTTTATACACACTTGGTTGTCAAAAGGAAAGTATCAGGTGATGACTAGTTATTAAAGCACAAGAATAAGCATGTTGGGCACAAAGACTTTCCCAGCTAGTTAAGATGCTGCTGACATTGGTCTTTTATCCCCTGTTGCCTACGGGCTCCCTAATCAGAATCTCTTCCCCATCATTCACAGCACACCAGTAGCAGCATGTTTAAACTTCTCTGAGGTTTAATTATTGCATTTGATGACACCTACACAATACAATTTCGAGCTGTTATGAAATATTAACTGCTTTCTGTGCTAAATAATCTAACACACATTCAAGAGTAGAAAAAATAACATTAGTCACCATCTTAATAATACCATTGTTTTTTTTACTAAAGATTTTAGATGATTTTCCACACTACTGCCAGGCTACAGAAACAAATAGTTTTAAGTTCTTTTTTTGCTACATTTCCTAGACTTTCTTGAGCTGCAATTTGCTAGTGTAAGCTTCAGCCATCTACATAACCAGCAGATATCTATTGTTCAGACCTTCATGTTTCAGTGAAAGTTCTTGGTTCAGCTGGAAGGATTGGGTGGAGTCTGGGTTTTTTTTGTTTTTTTTTTTTTTGTTTTTTTTTAAGACAGAGCTTTTGAGATCAAATGAGCACATCACTTCGATTAACAAGTTGCATAAACTTGACTGCACCTTGCCTGGATACTCTACTGAAATAATAAAATACATTCTTAAGCTTTTTTCTAAATAGATGGAAATTAAACTCCTTTTTATGATAAGGAAGAGGGATTTGTCTAAAAAATTCCGCATTTTCTCTTGCAAAAATATCCACCTTTCTCAGAGCCCTCCTTTTCTCTTGGGCTAAAGAGCAATTCCATTATTATTAGAGCCATTCTTCATTTTCACAGTCACCTTCTCCTACTCAAGGCAAAAGGACAAAGGGTTCATCCTCTTCCTCCATAACATACACTATCCAGCTATTACTGGTTACAATGTCCCTCCAAAACATCCCTCCACATATTACAAAAAGAAAAGAAAACGTTTTCCTCCTCCTAAAAGATAAACAACAGTTATTCTCTGTATCCTAGGTGCTGTTCATTCTCTTCTGAGTGATCTGTAATCTTACGTCACTTCCCTTGAGAAGAGATAGCAAAATCATAAGAGATGAAGAAAGTCTCACTTTAAGGAAGAGTATGTCTCTGCAGTATTTTCCATTTTGTAGAAAAAAAGAAAAAAATGTCCATGCTCTTAAGAGAATATATTCTTCAAACAATTTCATAAAGAACCACTCTTAACAAAGACTTAGATGTTTACGCATTTCAATGCCAGTTTTATGAGAAGGCATTTGTTACATGTATATAGTAACAAATTTGAGGCTAACTTTTACCTCAGCTGCTTAAGATTTCCTAGATTACTTTCATTAGGAACAGTCAAAACCTCCAGGCTTCAGCTATGAACAAAGAACACTGCAGAATATGTACCAGTATGTAACATGTAAGGCATTCCCTTAAGACACTATGTGAAACCCTTGCCATATTCAAATTAGCATGAAGTTTAGGTATTGATCTCTAGGTATCCAATAGGGTCAGGGTTTCACTACTGTATTTTAAGCAGTTTATTCAGAAAATTGCTTCCTTCTCATTATTGTAGAGGAGAATATGATTAAGTATGATTCATGGCATATCATACCAAATTATGGTACTCCTTATGTTGTTACTGTAGGGAAGAACCAAGAACTTGTGCATGTAATATTCCCTCTCTTCCTGACCTGCCTGCTAAGTGGATGGGAATAACAAAACAAACAGGCTGAACACTTCTGCTCGCTGTGCCGTATCTGTCTGGTCTATGCAAAAATCTAGACTGTATTGATTTATGGGAATGATTTTGAAAAGTAACCAAGATCAATCTATAAAAGCAGTGTAAAAAAAGAAACATCCATCTCTACTTACAGATGAAGATGGAACATTCTTTGGAAAAACGAAGTACTGAAATTATGAAAAAGAAATCCTCATCAGTGTACTGATACATATCCATATCTATACATATATGCATACAAATAAGAGTATGCATCAACTGTCCAAAAATAAAGCAAAGTTTAACATTCTGAGATTGAAAGGGGAAAGGGCAGATTCATACAACACTTTTGGGAACAGATCAACAGCCATACATCACTGTAGTTTCACAACTGAAAAGTAATTTTGATGCTTCTTTTTTCCTCCATTGCATTTCCTTCTAAGATAAAGCACATAAGTCAGTGGTGGGCATACCTGGGAGGAATTACCTGGAATATTTTTCCTCAAGGCCAAGATCGAGAAAAAAAAGTGGCTCTCAAGCAAAAAGAAATAGGGTACAATTTTAAGTAGAACACGTGTAAAATTTTATGGCTTGAGAAAGGATATAATAAAAGTAGACTTATGCAGGGTAGGAAGTATATAGGCATAATCACTTTG
Organism: Dromaius novaehollandiae; assembly: GCF_036370855.1. Classification (NCBI taxonomy): domain Eukaryota; kingdom Metazoa; phylum Chordata; class Aves; order Casuariiformes; family Dromaiidae; genus Dromaius; species Dromaius novaehollandiae. The sequence continues at coordinate 16,628,731 of NC_088113.1, forward strand.
CAAGTACACAACTGGAAAATAAGTGAAAAAACAGGGCTGGGTAATCAGACCAAGGCTAAATAACCCAGATGGACTAATTCTTTATTAGTTGTAATTCTACTAAATCTAAAGTACTAGATAAAATGGTATCAACTTTCTCATGTTTCCTTTCCAGGCAAAAAAATAAAAAACCTAACACTACTAGTTCTAGTACTACAAAAAAAGAATCTTGTTTCATTCAAAAAGAATTAAGAACTTCATTACTGATACTGATTTTTATTTACAGTTTTTCTATGACAGTGAAACACAAAACTATTTTCTTTGCAGAGAAAGAACTGAAATTGGGAGGGGTGGTCTCCTTTTGGAAAAAAAATTGAATTAAAAACTTAGAGACCTTTGTAAAACAGAATTTCCATTCTCTTCCAAAGTGTACGAGTAACATCCTTGGAGACATGTAAGAATTCCAGCCAGAGGCAAGCTGTGTTGGGACAGAGAGAACAGACATTAAAAAGGAATGTTGCCATCCCACTTCAAATAGAAAATCTTACCCAAGGAAAATTCTGTTTTTAGGAAGAGCAGAGATAGACAGAAGATAAGAACTGTGAAAAACTGGACCACCAGTTGAGTAAGCAAGTATTATGGAATAAGTCAGAAGACATGATTCAAGGAAGAAAAAAAAAAAAAGGAGGGGGTGACAGGGGGCAAGGAGAATTTCTACATGTATTTGAGGATACAATCAGTTTCTTTATGGACTTCAAACAAAGAAGGAACCGTGATAAACACTTACTTCTAAAAATATTTCCACTGAAGATAAAGGGTGGTAATAGAGTTCACAATCTTGCCAGCAGCAATTTAAAAAATACAGTTTAAAATACTAGTTTTGTTTTATGGTAAAAGCCAATTAAAAGCTGATGAACAGAAGCCTTCCTCAGAGAGTAACCCACAGAGTTTGACAAATAACAAATGGAATAAGTAGGTACTGCGGCTACATGAACTAAAATAATAATCTTACATCTCTTGCTATTTTATATCTCAATTATATTTGAGACATTTTCAAACACTTCACAAATTAGTGCATTTCCTTCAACAGTAACAATTATTTCAGATGTTTATAAAGAGCACAGGCTGCTATTCTCTGATAGCATACTAAGAAAAGTCCTCTCCCCCACTTTGCATACCCAAAAGTTAAATAGTCCACAAAGAAAAAAAAAAAAAAAAAAAAAAAAAAAAACCAGATCAAGTTACTGTCTCAGGACTTCCCTGACCATTTTTCAGTGAAATTCCCTCCTTTCCAGTCATGGTGACACTCTTTCCAACCCAAGTCTGACTGCAAAGCAGAATGAAACAAACAAACAAAAAAAGCATATGCCAGCATCATTAAGCCTGCAAAAAAGCAGGAAAGTCAAATTCTGAAAAATAACCAGCGCAAAACGTTTAAAGAATAACTTCACATGTGGATATTAAGTCTCTGTAAGATGCTGTTATCTGCAAAAAAATTAATAGCACTTTCTTGATATTCTGAATAATTAGACAATTTTTAAAGTATGGCCTATAATGAACAGCTTGTAATATTCTCTAAATCAAGAAATCCCTAAGCAATATCCAATTTACAGAGCATTATAAAAATCTTCTTAATTCCTTTTTGATCTCAGCAATGGCTATATGCAGCTGCCTACAAAGCAAGTACTCGGGAAGCTCATGTAAGTGTCAAGACATGTCAAAATCAAAACAGTCTTGATAACACTATTTGATTGGACAAGGCCCTGAGAAACCTGACCTAACTTTGAACTAGGATCTAACTTCCAAGTTGGCCCAGCTTTGAGCAGGGTTTTGGACGAGACCACCTTCAAAGGTCCCTTCCATCCTAAATTATCCTAAGATTCTGTGTAAACTAAAAGTGATTTCCAGAAATTATTTTAATAGGAATACATTTTACATGGTGTCTGAAGTGTTCAGAATGTTTGAAAACCACTTACTTAGTTGCCTAAAAATGGTCTAAGAAACCTAGCTTCATTTATTTATTTATTTATTTTTAATATTGAGATTTGGCATTTACTGAAATGTATTTTGTTTCTGGTTGCTACTTGCTAAGAACAGTCTCTTCACCGGAATAAACCAATAAACTCTCAAGGCCTTAAAGAGTTCCTCCAGGATATATCACATGGTATTTCTAGATCATTTTCACATCAAAACCTCAAAATAGCAAATCTTTGAAGTAACTGTCACTAGATTTTGTAAACCCTCCCTATTCCACTAGCAGCTTAGTAGAATATGGGCAATTTGTTTAATACAGTTAAAATAAATTTAATTTTCTCCTCCATCGAGTGAAATTCAGAATTTGAATGTTCATGTTCCAGTTTATTTCTCACAACAAATAGTTCAAAATAGTATACAATTAAAAAAATAGAAACAGCTTAACTTTAGACATTAACAGAGCATATATACAAATATTTATAAATTTGAAAGGAAAACTACATAACAAATTCATTCTTTTAAGACTCCCCATCTGAAAAATGGAATAGGAAAGAGCTCCTAATGTTCCATAGTTACCCAACTGCATAAACTTTCCAGGAGAAGGGCTTACATTTTTCAAGACAATTCCTGAGAAGACATTTGAAGCACGAATTCTGTACAGATATCAGGAGCACCCTGATGCAGTCATGTGTTCTTCCCATGTCTTTAGGTACAGAAAAGCACTACTACTTCCTCCTTTTTTCTTCACACATGTATCATACGCCCAGGGGCGTGGTGTGAAGACTTAATTGCTGGATCCAGGTGCCACTTCAATCAAATCAGAGGGCTGATTACAAAACAAAATAAAGCTCGTTACATTCCCAATGGAGTTTAAAAAAAAACAAACCAAATCAAAACAAAAAATAGTGGGATCCTCATTTAAATCATATTGACAAATAATCTCAAACCTGCTGCAAATTTAAGTTTTCAAAATTTTCAGCATTTGGTGAAACACTTAGATGGAATGATGGCATTCACACTTCTCTGTTGTCACAAAAATCACTCAAATCCTCTGTATAGTGAAAACAGTCTTCCAACCTGGCATAGAATCACTGCTGCAAGACTCAATTACTTAGAAACTGCCTGTTCTCCCACTCCCCACCCCAAGAATTTGAAACAGCCTTTCTATGGCAGGCTCAAGCAAAGCCTCTCCCTGGTGAATTGTTCTTCTGCCCTAGGTTTGTCAGCTCCTCACCATTTACAATGTACATCTGATCCCCTTGCCAGGAATGGCTGATAGAACAGGAAGAACAGCTACTGCCTAAGGCAGCAGACCGTTTATATCAGAACAGGCCTTGGAAGGGACTGCATCCCACCTTGCTTGTAGTGGATTCCTGCAGAGCTTGGACTGCACCTTTTGTCACTGAGGAAAGGGTCAGAATACACTGGATGGCAGTGATCGGGGGTGGGAAGGAGGAAGAGAGAGGAAGAAGTAGCCATTTTTCTTTTCTTTTTCTCATTTTCTGTCATCAGTACTATTTACTCCTACTACCCAGGGAGAACAGCAAGTCCCACTCTCCAGGTCTAAGTAGTTATGCCCTCAGGTTTAAGACTGCAAAAATCACTTTTGCCTGCATGGCTGAAATTCCGTTCTTGCTACTGCACTAGAATGAACACAAACAACAAAGCCATTGCTCCACTATCCACAGCACTCTGGAAAGATATCACTAAATCTGCTTTATACTCAGGAAATGGATTTAACAAAAAAAACCCCACCAAACTGTGAGAGTAAAGAAATTTCAAGAACTAGGATATCTATAAGATCCCTGTGTGAGTTGCCTCAGTCTACCTCAGTAGAAACTTGTATTTCTTTAAAAGCAAGGCAGGCAGCCAAGGAAGATTTATGCTTGCAGCACTGTCTTAAGAGAAGTTTCCACTGACTGATTTTCTGCTTTGGGGCTTGTGTCTTCTGGGGGGAGAGAAAAAAAAAAACAAAAAAACCACACAAACAGGATCACTGCAGAACACAGCCTAGGCTCTTCCACTAGTGTCCTCAAGAACATAAATCCTATTCTCCCTGGTAAATGTAGGAAAGAGGAGAGAGCTGAAAATGCCCAACAGGCTAAGACATGCTATGCATTTAATTATTAAGGGGTTTTTTAATACTTAAAACTCCATTTGGTTAAGATTTTTAAATATTCAATATGCTAAGATGCTATTGCTCATCCCTCAGAAATGCCTTTGCCTTGACACACCTACCTAGCATGAATCTCTTTTGAAATGAAATTTAATGAGGACAAGGCCTTTTAAATATCTCTGTGCTGACATGTATCAATGCCTCTCATTTGAGGCATCCTAGAATTCTGTTAGCAAGCATGTCAGAAACCACACATGCCCCTTTTGCCAAGCAGTCAGTGGTCAAATGCACCACGTGCATATTTTTCTGCCAAAAAAAAAAAAAATTAATCTACATCCTCCCCCCAGCTGCACTCTAGCCATTTCACTTGCATTGGTTATGGCACTTATTTAAAGTGCAGCAAGTCAGCCTAAGGAACTAAACAAGCAGAAACATAACCCTGCAAAAAACCCTGCTCTTCCTCCTGTTTAATTCCCTGAACTGACTAAGCATGCAAAGACACACCTTCACTGGCACAAGCAAGAGCACAAGTACAGAATCAGGACCACCTGATTCAGTAGATGCTAGTCATTCAACTGGCTCAACTGCATCATAGAAACTGAAGTGCAACCATTTTTTGGTGAAATTTTTCATCCAAAACATTTTTCTCACATAGTGTGCACATATACAAACCATAATAAAATAGATGAAATAAAGTTAGGTTCACTGGAATACTGAAAATTCTGCATTCACTTGGAGAAATTATTTATGTGAAAAAATATTTTTAAAAGTGCTAATGAAATTATTTTATTTAAAAATGACCTTCAGAAATTAAACTGGATGTTCTAAGCAGCATTTATGGGAAAAGATATATGGGTTTTTAACTTGAGCAAACTGGAAACAAGGCATTTTTCACTTCTCATCTTTCTACACAACTGGTGAACGGTAAAAAGGTATTCCCACAGTTTTAGCTATAGTAAACTATGACCAGAAACAGGCAGATGTAGTATGCTGTTCATACTGTCAGATCATTTTTATTTTTTATGTAAAAAAAATGAATTATCACACCTATGCCACTTCTAATCTGGAGATTTTAGAATACCCTAATGGAACTATTAAAAATATTTCTGTTTTAGGTGCACAAAAAAAGGTGCAGAGGATAGGTATACACAAAGAAGCTTCTGCAGGGCAAACAAGGGTATAAACTTGCAGAGCTCCAGCTATTCTGTGAAAAATAGGCACCTGCACATCTTTATCCTCAAAAGTAATTAATTCCAAAAGGGGATAAATTCTTGTCTTACCTTAAAAGGTAAACGGAAGGTGGATTTTCTTCTTATCATGAAGTAAAAATGTCTATTTGGCAGTACTGCAGTGAAGTTGATGTGCTTCAAGTTCACACAGCCATTTGCCCCCAGGTAATTTATTTATGTGCCCTTCATCAAAAAGACTTGCCCAAGGTCAGTGACAAAGTCAAGAACAGAATGGTGTGAATGCCCAGTGCCCTGCAGCTAGCCGAATGATTCTTCACCACACTGGGCTGAATATTCCAGTTTAAAAAGCATTTTACACAATTCACCAGTTTTACTTGATAATTTATCTATTTTTTAACAGCTTCTCAAGAAAATAACGTTCCTAACACTGGTTATTTTCCATCTGTTTTTAAGCAATGTTCCAAATTCAGTTTAGGACATTTCAAGAATCCTCATCATCACACTGGAGACCATATTGCTGTGATGTTATCTGGGGGAGTTGTTACAACTTTATTACTCTTACACCAACTCAAATGTTGCCAAGAGTTTGTAAAACTTCGATCACTTCAGTGTTAATCAACGTAGTTCATACACATTTGACTGAGAATTTGCGTTATTTAAATCTTAACGCAATTAGAAATAATTCTTTTTAGAAGATGCCTGCCTTTCCTTCATTAAAATTCCCAATTCAAATAATTTTTAAAGTTATATTTTGCATGTAGAACTACAATTTGAAGGGTAAAACATACATACTGACAGACCAGCAACATGGATGTGTTATTAACATAACATCAGCCTTGCTGAACATTTGCTATGGATAGCAAGGCCTGCAAAAATTTTCTGTCAGATGCTTCCCATCTCTATTATTTTCTTCCTGCCAAAAAAACCTTTTAAGTAGGGTTCTTATAAAAAGGAAATAACATAGATGATATAAAAATTCCTGCTCTGGAGGTATTTGATCTCCTTTCCAACAGCTCCAGCAGTTGGATAGAAAAGAGAACAAGGAAATGTGGAAAATGAGGGTGATGAGCATAAAAGTAAACAATTTAGTTTTGGGAAAAGTAGGTTTAAATGAAATTGCTTCATCATCAAGTCTTAAAAAAAGCTAAGTGAGCAATTGTCTATACTAGCATTAATTACACAACTAAGTATTATAGACTATTCTGGCCCAAAGTCATGAGGAGTTGCCTTAGGCCATGAGAAAACTGAACTTTAATATACTTTGCCTCACAAGTCAAAGGCTTCTGCAGCAGAATTTAGGCCCTGGCTACTATGTTGCAAACAAAACTCAATTTTGAGGTTAAAACTACCTGTTTGGGTCTTTTTTTCCACAAGCTGTGCAAATCTCCATGTTTTAATCTTTTTTTCTAGAGAGGACTGGACCAAGTCATATAGACTGAGTCATAAAGTTTGTCCCCTTTTATTGCAGAAACCACATCTTGTACTAGCATTAAAAAGGAAATCAGGTTTCATTTCAAACACAGTTAGGCTCTTTTGACTTTTCTATTCTGATTCCAAAGGCTGCTCTAAATTCTCACTATTCTGAAAATTAGAAAATCCATAAAAATTCCAGTCAACATGGCCAGTTTCTGCTCAGTTCTGTATATAAATTTGATTTTTTTTAGTGGCATTATAACCCCTCTATTTTGTTTAGCTCCTTCTGCTTCTACAGACACCATCATATCCTCTAACAGCTTCACTTCAGTATACTAGACAAGACGACAAGTTCCTTTAAACCTTCCTGGAAGATATTCTTCAATTCCTTCCTCATTCCGATAGCCCTCCTTATACCTCACGGCCTCTGTCTTGCTCACAACACATAGAACTGTAAAGCTCCCCCACACCTACAATCGAACAATCCACACACCGTATCAAGCAGAAACTACATTAAATGCTTACAAATTACTTCAGTGCATTCAAGGGGAGGTAAGTAAATTCTTGCAAATAGAATTTTTTACTTAATACAGGCTAGATCCTCAAGCAAATGTAAGCTAATCTAGCTAATTCAAATTGGAGATCTGGTCTTTTGCCAAGGAAAGAAGCTCTGAGCTCAGGTAGCACCATAAGCTTACCCTCAACCACAGCAGTAAGAAGGCAATCTACTTTGGATTGCATCTTTTAACTTAAATCGAATGTGTGCTAAAGGACAAGAAAGATTAAGTTTAGCATTGCACCACCCAGATGGACATAAAACAGTCTCTCTGTCTCCAGAAGTTAAGAGAAGAATGAGAAGATCACATATCTTTCATCCACAATATACCAAGTGTTTGCTCACATCATCAGCTAGATATTTCTCTGACACAAAAATCATGATGCAGTTTCTAAATATCTCACTCATTTCATGTTCTGTAAAATTTTTTGGCATGATAGCAGGACATATCTAGAGTACTTTTCTAGATGATGTTCTGTTTGGTTACTGCACAAAAATAAATTGAAATAATTGTCCATGAACAAGATTTTTACTGCCATATCTTACTGCTTTAAAAATATAATTTCCCTCCTTTTTTAAATGAAAGCTTCTTTAAGATGCAAACCTTACCTATCATGTGAATTCTTAACTATATTCTTAGCCCTTCTCTCATTTTTGACTGAACAGTTTACTCATGGTCATGAATTCAAAGACTGACAGATGCCCTATAATCACTGGCCCTAGACAGAAACAGGCTTTTGGTCCGATACCAGCAAAATACCACAGGGTCTGAAAGAATGGCACTCTGCAATTTTCAGAAGCATTCAGAAAGAGTACGTTGCAGTCACATGCTGGCAGATGATGTGAATAAAACTGAAAATTCACTCTTTGGTTGCAGACAGAAGAAACTAGTAACTAGCCCTGAAAACACTGAGCACAGTCCAGGTACAAAACTAGAAAGCCATGAAGTTTTTATCCCTTATGTATTCATGACCACCTCATGGAGTTTCTTCTTCCATACCTTTCATTTCTTGTCAGGCAGTGCAACTCGTGGAACAAGGCCCCACTGTTCTAGGTACTGAGCAAATGTGAAATTAGCTACTAGCCGCCCATAAGTGACAGGCTGTCCCAAAGAGTATTTTCCCTAGTGCAATGTGAAAATCGTGTGTTAGCTTTGAAGATGAAAAGCATTAAATGCTTATGAGGAAAGTGATGTTGTAACAGGTACTACTGAGCTGAGCACAGCATAATAACCAAACTGATTAGCAGAATGTTAATTAGAATGTGAAAATCTCAGCACCATTATTGTTCAGTTAAAATTCCACATCAAAAAGGATAGAAGACTACCCAATTTTAATATTTTTTTCTCCCCTGTATAATACGCAAGTAGATATCTTTCTGTATCCTTCCTTGTAGAGGCTTTTCTTGGCCTTTTAGGTTAACTTGTGTATTTTAGGATACGTCCTAAGTGTCCAACAAATGAGCATTCTGGAAACTTAATTTCCAGTTTGTTACTAGATGTTCCCTGATTACAGTAAGTAAAAGAGAATAGACTAGATGATAAAATAGGGGGAAAAAAGAACTGAACTTTTTCTTAATCATAACTTACCTACCCTACATAACTTAACCTACCCAAGTAAGTTGCAGAAAATTCAATGAGATGAAGCACCTGTTGCATATGTGAAAGAAATCAATTTCAGAAAACATGTACTTTTCTGATAGAAAACATTTTTAAATAAATAAGATATCTGAGCTAGGGAAATGGATCAGTTCCACATGTCTTGTCTGAAGGGTTTGTTTTTCTGCCAGTAAAGACACTATTTTCAGAGTATAATTGAAGCTGGCTCCAAAAAAGCTGTGAAAAGAAATGTGTTGGTAATTTGACCAAATGAACTACAGTTCTTATGGAAGCCAGCCAGCCTGAGTAACATCACTTAAAAGCATGATAAAGCCAGTGTCGTTGAATTCTAAGTCTTTCATTTTTATGACTGTAATTGTTCCCTTAACATAATACACATGCAATATAATATTACAGCAGGAAGCACAAAAGAGTGGCTTTATCCTCTAATTTGTCATGTCAGCTTTGCAGTTCAAGCTCCTAATTCCACTTGTTGGCTACTAATATTATATAATGATCATGAAACAGGCATTTTGTAGTTGTTAAACTATGTTATAGAGGCAGGAAGTGAATTCCCTCCTTCCCTCAGTGCCTCAGTGATTATTTCTCCTCCTACAGGGCTTCTAATATATAATCTTATTATTGGAATTAATCAAGAAGAATGATTCATGCTTAGTGGGAAGTGAGGTAACTCAGCTCAACAAAACGCTCCGAACCAAAGATGCACGAGTCTTATATTAAACTCACAACACTATGAAGCTTTAACTACTGACTCATATAGACTGTTCTCTCTGATACCACTTTTAAAAGTGCAGTTCTATTCCAAGAGTTGTAAAATAGCAAACAGTTCCACACCTACTTGGTTTGAGTGACCATACACCAATGGGTGCTTTTGGCTAGTATTCTTATACATTTTGCATAAAGTGATGGAAAAGAAGGAAGGAATTGAAGAAACTAAGCTTTCTAATTGTGCTCCTAAATCCTGTATGTCAAGCTACAGTCTTTACCTTGTTCTTCCTCTGCTGAGTATTTTTTTCTAGTATTTTATCATGCAGTCCCATTCTAACTGTCCCTAGTGATGGAGTGCTAGTTACTCTAGTTGCAGTTATATAGCATTACACATCTCCATGTCTGGAAATTTCTTCCAGAGATTGGGTTGAACGGTGGTTTTGGGAAATACCTCATCAGGTGTGATGAACATGGCCAAATATAGGAACAGAAATGGAAAATATTTCCGCTATTTTGACTTGCATAAGGATTCAGTCCTGAAACACACTCAGCATTTAGGTCAAATCCATGAACCTCCTGAGACACTTTAAGAATGTGTTTCTTTTGCTACAGGAAACCAGCATGTGCTCCATTAACACTGAAATACCTAGTTTGAGAGGAAAGATGCATCTGTATTTATAGTTCTGTGATGCTTACCACAAAATAAAGCCCTACAATAACTAAAAGCAAGCTCTTACTTCAAAAAAACCTGAGATTTATTGGGTCTCTGGCAAAACTAGAATTCAACCAGAAAAAAAAATAGTTTTTTTTTTTTATTATTAAAATATGTTTGCCCCCAAGAATGGGGAGTATGGTTTCTTTCCAAAAGCCTCTAAGTAAAAATCTGTTTTGTTATCCGGGATGTATTATATCTGTCTCTTTTAGAAGCTGCTGGAATGGATTCCCTCTGTGGTTTGCACAGAACAGAAGCACTATACTGAAAGCTGCCCCAAAACAGCCTATTTCTCATGTTATTGTTCTTGAGTATTATTCTCCTTCTCATGAATACATAATCACTTCTTCTGCAAGAGAACATTCTGAGAACACAGGACTTAACCTCAATGTGAGCTCAGATCACAAAAACTAACTCAAAATTCAGGAAAAAAGCCATTATTTAAGGAAAAAAATTAAGGAAAAATAAGGTTCACACTAGCTTATAGTTCCTGTACCCTAAGGGAAATATATAAGCATATTTTTCAAGTGCAGTTAAGATCTTGGCTCTAAGGGTTTGGCAGAAGGGGTAAACATTTTATAACTTGCCTTTGCATGTATTAGGCTACGTGAAGGGGTTCATATACGAACTCCCAAAGTCCACAGGAGTCATTTCTCTAGTCCCTAAGTCTGGCATGCTCAAACTTTCCTAATATTGACTCTTGACCTCACAAGGATGCATTACATGCAGTTTATTATGCACTAAGATTTAACAGTGCTATGTTCTTCTTGCTGTCAGTTAACCTGAAATATCTGAGTGGGTTCTGCTGATTTCTCCATTTCTGGCGGTTCATTTTTGAAGATTAAAGACATTAGTTACTGTCTCAGATATTCACCCTACTCCTCTATTAGTAATTAATGTCCCTGTAGCAAAGACAGCAGAAGAGATTGTATATTAGCTCTTCAGCCAGTGCTGTTCACCGGAAGGAGTATATACTTAAACAACTGCCATTGATGGAAGATTACATCAACATACAGGCTGAAAAGTGAACACATTAACTGTTTTATGACACTAAGTTCTGGGAGAGGGACAACAGAGAACTAGCAGAAATAACTTTCTAAATCTCTAGAGCATGAACTGCTAGAAATATTGCCCCTCTAAGGCCCTTAAGCATTCACACATATGAGCTGATACAACAGACTTCAGGAAAAACAAATCCACTGAAGATAAATCTGCCAATACGATGGTTAAAACATCAGTGGCTCTAACTGTAGCGATCACTAAATGCTTAGACCCTGATGGAGATTTAGAGATTAAGTTTGCTGGAAATGCCAGTTGCTGCTCCTTGCGGCCAAAAACAAAACAAAACCAAAAAAAAAAACCCAAAAAACCCAGGGTTAAATATCACTTTGGTTGCAGACATGCTATGGTGAACTGTGATCACATCAGGATGTAAAAAGTAAGCAGGATAGCTTACTAGATGGAAGTTCTCTGCGGTATATCAGGGAAATAATGTATTTATTTCAATTAAGCAATAGCTGATCTGTAACTCCTGGCATCGAGGTGACTCAATAGCCAGATTGAAATTAATGCCAAGAGTGAAGTTTTTAGGACAGACACACTCCATACCATTAGCAGCTGCTGAAAAGTTGAAGCACTGTTTTTCATCAGTTGCAGAGAATTATCATATGCAATTTACTTACACCCTGTTTGTCTATACCTTCCTACTCTTTTAATTGCATTTCTTCAGCTGTGCACCTAGCACAGTTCCTTTCTTCTCAGTGGTGAAACATTCACTTAGTTCAGTGGAAAAGGAGCAGACTCACAAGGTCCTAAAGTCAGTGTGTGCTCCATCACTGTATACAATTTAGCTGTTGTGCCCCTCCTCAGATGTGACTGCGCTGCAGTAAGTGAAGAATTTCTGTGTGTACAAAGCACTAATATTTACTGAAGTCAGTGGAAACTCACACTCACTTAAATAATGTCTTTTCAGGCAGCTTTGCACTGCCTTGCATCAGTGGCATCTCTGCAAATGCTATCTAACTAGATCACTGTGGAGAGACTCAAGACCTTAGGCGGCCTGAATTAGCAGCAATGTCCATTTATCAGAACTTTTCTGTAGTTCTCTGAAGACCAGGAATGATCGGTATCCTCCAGTTCTTTCTTATGCCTCTTTCCTTGTCCATCCTTGTCCCTTTTGAGAAACTTCTGGCCCCTCAGACTCCGGTCCATAGGACAACCCTGTCTACCCAAAGAACAAGACAATTTTTGGTGCTTTATGTCACAGGGTGACGAATGGTGCTCCATAATTATAGACATCAGACTACAGAGAGCAGAAGTGCCATGAAAATGAAATATGTCTTTCACAGACTAGATCGATGTGCTTGTTTATAGAGGAGAGTGGAATGCAGATAGTGTACAGGTTTAAAGGGGTGGCAGCCTCCATAAAATGCTTTTCAAATTCAATTAAAAATGCTGCACTGAAGAGGTTGTGGGAAGAAGCCTTTGTGAGGAGAGCAATACAGGAGTCAGAGACAGGAAGGAATGCATACTGAGAACTCGGGAAGTTGTTTTATTATCCTGACAGCAGAGTGTGATATAGCTGACTGGTAAGGTAGTTAATTTTAAGTGAGAGGGAAAAAAAAAAACCCAAGAACAATAACAAAAACCCCCCCGCCTTTGTGATAAATGATTTTAAAACAGGAATTCAAGCATTTTGAGCATGCAGAGCAGAGATTTTTGCAGAATGCCTATAGCCAGTTAATTCTGCAGTGGAAAGATTGCTGATTGGTCAGGACACTAATCAAAGACTTGGAAAAACTCACTTTAATAGTGGCTGTGGGAAATTCTCTTGGCAGATCAAAAAAATAATCATTCCTAAAAAGAATCAGGGGAAATTCCTGGAAATCATCAGCACTTGGAGGAATTTCTGAAAAGCACACTAAAAATTCCTAGAAAACACCAGAGAAATCCCTAGAAACCACCTGACAGAATTCCTAGACAGCAAAGGGTATAATTCATAGAAAGGCTCAGGAAAATTCCTAGAAAGCAGATTAGAAATTTTGCACTCTACGAATTTGCCAGAGAACATTAGGGACATTCCTAGAAAGCATCCCAAAAATTCCTAGGAAGCACCCCAGGGGAATTCCTGGAAAGCATCGCGGAAAAATTCCAAAAAGGCATAATGGAAAATTAAAAAAAAAAAAAAAAAAGAGGCAGGAAAATTCCTAGACATTACATGTGTTAACGCCTAGAAAGCAGGTGGAAAAATCCGTAGAAAGCAATGCAATGAAAACAAAATATTTCAGGTTACCCCTATTTCTTCCCCCACATTCTGAACATCTTAAAGATTTGGAGCTAATTCAGGTTGGGTAACCCTCTCCTCCTGGGTCCTCAAAAATTTTCAGAGGACAGGAAAACTGTTTTCTTCCTGGCTGTTTCAGTGATACAGCCTTAGCTACAAAATCCATTAGATGCCATGTGGCCATTTTGGGGGAAAGTAAGGCCAGATTCTTAATTTTTTATATATTTTTTTAAATATAAATGAACTCTCTATATTAATGAGCTTTCATATACTTGCCCACACATCTTAAAATACAGAAAGTTCCATTAATTTAATCTATGTATTTAAAGAGTAATAAAGACTCACTAATTATAAATTCTGAAGCAGACTATAATTTCAGTATTTCTGAACATAAAAATGGTACAATCAAAAAATTAATAATGCAAAGTCTAGGGGCACTGACGTTTATCTTACTGAAGCTTAGTCTACTGGATTCAGAGGAAAAACAATGAAGAGTTAAACACAAACTATTGTTAACTGGCATGCAAATAAATGCACACACAAAAATCAATCATCTAAATATACACTCCAGTGAGTAAAGGATATACAAAATTTCCCTTAGGAAGGCCTAGTCCTCAAATCTTTACAGAGTTCTTAGCTACTGTGAGAGATCATGGATTTTTAATGAACTGTTCATGCTTCTTCAATCATTTAGACTCTAACCTGAATGCTATTTATTCCAAGATGCTTAAACAAGTTGTTTGGGGCATCCTTACATTTCTTTACTTGATTTAAAACTAGTAGCACTTTCCATATGGCCAGATGACTTCCTGACTAAGCATCCTGCCACTGTAAAAGTAAATAGAAATGTAGTCTCAATAAAATATGTGCTGTAATGCAGGTGATAATACATAGCATTGTATTTCTTGATTCTGTAATCTTCTTCATATTTGGTGAAAAACAACAAAAATAAAAGAATAAACAAACATATAGGGAGATCTGCAATTTCTTTTCCTTTTTCTTCCCCCCCCCCCCTTTCCTTTTTTTTAAATAGTCTGGCCCATCTGTCCTAGAAGTGATGTGGGCTTCAAGCTTTGCCATTCAAGTACTTCAAATCTGCTAGCTAGGTTTTCAAGTTTAACACTGGCATAAACAGACTGACAAATTAAGCTGGGGATCTACAACTCAGGTTGGGTTCTTTTTAATCTGGTCTATTTAAGTCCTTAAGTGATGAATATCATTGTCATGATGTGGTCTTCCACATCACCAAGTATTGCATTTACATAGCTGGCTCTCAAATGGTAGTATTTAGTCTCTGCAGAATCCAGTTTACTCCTCAACAGCTTCTCTGACTCCATAATGCTGACAGGAGTAGTAAAATCTCACTTTGGCTTATTAAGTGGCTCTGCCTCTCAGCACCAATTTCTTAAGTAAGGAAACGCCATTCTGCAACAATCACTTTCCAGACCACAACTGCACTAATCACTTGCTCTAAATGGAACTGCAGGCCTGATGATGAAAACTCTGAAGTTCTGGACTGCTCCTATCTCCTGAGAATAGGCTTCTTTTCTATAACTACTGCCAAGTTTTAAGCTACAGCCTTTCTGCCTTCTGTGAATACAGTAAGCTGAAAGACACCAGTGACTGCAATGAGAAAGTCCTCCAGAAAGCACAGAACACCTTTAAAATGATAATGTATAAACATATCAAGGTCTCTGTCTGACAACTTGATTTCAGAAGGCAGTAAGAAAAGAGAAAAAAAATGCACAAGGCACGGGTCCTCCAAAAGAAAAGAATAAAGCAATTTCTGGTGCTGAGGAAGCATGGAGTTGAGCCATTTGAAGTCTACAAAAACGAGTGGAAATCAGACAAGGAAACATCAAATGCTTGGATCAGGAAAGAAAAAGCAGATCCATTCATACAGCAATTTCCCTCTGAATCACCACTTCTAAGATTTTGCTCATGTATTCGACATAGATCCACCCCAATTCATGGTTTGCTGAATCAAACTGATTTGGGGTAAAAGGTTTTCTAAGAACTAAGCTAAAATGGAACTGGATTAATCAAAGATTATCTGTAGAACATACATCAAAGAAATATCATTCAGTCTCATAGAAAAAGAAAGCATTAATTACAATAGTGGTGTTTTTCTGGCTACATTACAGATCCCTATGAAATTCTACAGAGCAAGAAGGTTAATTAAAGATTGAAGTAAGAAGTCCTCACCAAGGGTAATAATTTAATGTGTAAAATGAAATGCCAGAGGTGCTAAAATCTTAGCCTAATATAGTATATTTTGTGCAAAACACAAGATGATTCTTTCAAAATATCATGAAAAACCCTTTCATGTTTTACTTTATATTTTATTGGTCTGTTTGGCTACCACACCCCAGTTTGGAAAACATACAATCAAATGGTGTCCTCTAGTGGTCTGTTAGTCAAAAAACCTGCAGGCTGCAGTCCTAGATTTTAAAATATGCAAAATAATCAAAGTATTCAACTTCACCTGCAGTTAGCCAAGACGAACTGAAAAATCAGCACTTCTGACAAAAAAGATCAAACCTAATACACAGTTAGCCCTACATGCTAGCAACAGCCTGTACAAATGAGCTTGAATAAATTGAGCAGTTTTTCCTGCCTCTAGACTTGTTGACTTTACACTTTTAACAAGTCACTGAGGAACAGATAGTAACTTAAGGCACAGACTGTGGTAACACATGATGCAGAGAAAGCAGACAGGAACAGTTATGTTCCTTCTATTTCCTTGCTCTGAGTGCGACCGCACTCCTGTACATTTACTAAATTGCTGCAAACTTGTTTCAGCAACAAACTTCATCACCCCCATACAGATTCACATGAGCTGGTCAGCGTATATGGAGACAGCTGGAGCCAGAGTTCATAAAATTATCTACCAAGAAGGTTATCAGGTGTTGGGGGAGATGAGACAGTTATATTTGCTTCAGCCTTCTGCAGTGACCCAGCTCTTGCTCTTTCTTAAGGACTGAACTGAGTGACAATAATGCAAATATGGATGTGGCTGGAATTACACAATGCAAATTTAACATATCCTATGATGCTTTGGTATGCCAGGTTTCTGACCAATTCTGACAAAGTAGGGAACCCCTTGGCTCTTTAACAAGTGCCAGAAGACTTCCTTCTCAGCCTATGAATGATGTTAAGAGAAGACAACCACTCCCTTTTGCTCCATCTAGATTTATCAGTTGAGACGACCACACTGGAAAATGGGTGCCTGTCTCAGGCTATTAAAACTGTCCTATCTTACTGTGCTTAGAACACAATTCAAAAATCAGGCCTGTGACCACTGACCTTCCCTCTCTCCCTAAATTTTCCACGAAGTAGTGTCCCACAAAGACAGTGCAGAGCTCAGAGAAACCCTGTGTTCTGCTAGGCTCAAGGCAGAGATGGCATGTCTGGAAAGGTCTGGTTCACTGGGCTGACCTTCTTGAGGAAGCTCAGCTCAGCATACAGCCAACATATGCAGCTGTCTGGAACCTGAACATACCACACTCCAGCCCAAAACAAGACTAAAAATCAAAGAGATAAAATTAAACCAATGAAATGCTTAGATGCAAATATTTGGCCATTCAGTTTTGGAAATGTAGCAACATATCTCTTCTTTTTTGAGAATTCCTACATAAAATAAAAGTTTATCTCATGACTGTAAAAGTACATGTCAGCACACCGTAAGTGAAAGGCAAAATCTGGAAAGTTCCAAGTTAACCATAGTTTTCACATTTGTTAAAACACAAAGTGTCCCAGAGTGAGTTATTTTCAATGACTAGCCCAAATTCATTTACAGTGCCAAGCCAGAGCAGGAGTTCAGGGAAACATACTCCAGGAGGGGAAAAGGGGAAGGAAAAAAAACAAAAAAAACAAAAAAACACCACACCCTGAATTATTTTTAGAGTAGCTCAACACTACAACAAAAAAAAATACAGGACTTCGGCTGTTACCAGTGTTGAACTTAACGCTGTGATTAAGGAAGGAAAAAAAAAACACAGAAAAAGAAAAATCAAGGAGCATTCAAGTATGATTTCTTTCTAATGTACCCAACTTTATTTTTCTGACCTTTCAGAAAGCTTTTCTCTACAATTTTAGCTATGCTTTGTTTCTACATTTCTATCTACACTGTAGTACTTGTAACATGATTAAGAAATGTGAAAAGTCCAGTATGAATAGGTATTCTTTAAATATTTTAAAACTTAACTGAAAATTAGTTCTGGTTATTGACATACAAGCGCTTGTAAGAACTGAACACATCCAAAACAATCAGCTCTTAGAATAAGAGCTTCATTCATGAGCCTAGCTAGAAAAGATAAAAAAGTCTGAAACAGATCAATCTAATTAAGATGAATTACATATTTTAAAAGAGAACAAACATGATAAATGGAAAAAAAAAACATTAAAAAGCCACTTCAATGATTAAAATGTTAGTAACTGCAGATAAGATATTTGTGATATTTTCACATTGATACTGGCCATTTAGGAAAAGGTCAGAGTACGTCATACTTCTGCTCTCTTACAATCATTGAGTCTTTCAAACACATGATCAGAAACAACACTGAACATCCATAGGACTAAGAATTTCACTTCTTCCTGTAATCCATAAAATTCCAAGAGTGGGAAGGATGTGGACAGCCACACAAATGTTTCAAAGCTGCTGAGCAAGACAGAGTTAAAAGAAAAAAAAAATCCACCAAAACCTACCTGGTGAGTTAAACTGTAAATCACAGAGTCATCTGTAATATGTTGGGAAGAATTACATCCATGTCTGGAATAGCACTGAAGGACCAGTTCTGAAAAACAAACAGACGAAAAAATCCACCAATACAGAACACAAACAGGAGAAAGAACTCCTCATAGTATGTTAAGCACAGCATTTCTTTGGGTCAGGGCCTAACAACTCAGAGCCAGAAACTGCTAGTTTTGGTAGACTAGTGGTCCAGAATTAAAACAAAGAGAATAAAATCAAGAGGCATGGGCTTTTCCTCACTCCCTTAAAGAGTAAAGCAAGCCAAACTGGAGAATCCCTGTCTTCCTTTGTTTCCTTTGCAGTAATAAGACAAATGAACCACTGACCCATGAATGAAAGCCCCTTTATGGGCTAATATATAAAGTGTAAATAAAGAACAAGGATTATTATTTAGTTTTTAGAAAAAGCAGGCAAGGAATTTAAATTCTCTCCCACTGAAGGTACACAAGTCAACAGGGAGACCGAGAAGACAGTAATTTAAGAGTATGTGTTCATTAAATGGAAACAATGAGGTTCAGAGTGGCATAAGTTGACACTAATGGAGGAATTAGTTTTAAAGTAGAATCTAAATGTGGAAAGCATAAATTACTGAAAAGCAGGACACAAAAGCTCTCATAGGCATAACAGGGAGAAATTCATCAGTATCATCTGGATTTTAGTATACGTGGCTTCACCATGTACAGAACACACAAGACTGCAATTGGAATGACAGGTTCTCAGGAAGTCTGCTTCCCTGAGGGTTTTTTGGACTTTAACTATCTCTCTATCCTTCAGCCTGGGTAACCTCTGCTACCTATGCAAATTTGCAAGCACCATGCCTACCCCTGTCTCTTCCAGACACAGCATTAACAGTTAATGCTCCTTTTCAATTTTAATCTTTTCCCCTTTTAATTGCCAAAGTTCAGTTTACTGGCCTCCAAGAGCCACACCAGCTGTCGCGCGTTCTGTGTTTCAGACAAGCTTTTCCAACTTCACAGAAGGAAGCCAGGAGAGGAAAATTAAGACTGTAGTGCTTTAAGGCTCCAAAAATCTATGAAAGCTGGCAGCCCTCAATACCCCACAGAACCGAGCTTCTAGTACAACTTACATAGATAAGACTCAACCATGATTTACAGGAGTAGTGTAAATCAGAAAGCTCTTTTATAGCTCTTTTATAGTACTTTTACACTAAATTTTAATTTTCATATACTAAGCAATGAGACAAGGAAAAAGCCGTGAGGGCTAGCAAGGCCACTGATGTAGCAATATGCAAAATGGAAAGCCTGTCAATATATCCATGAAGTACATCATATAACGGCAAAGATGCTTAAACTGCTTCTATTTAAGCACCACAACATAGTAAGTGTCTATGGCAGCAACAGAACCTCAAAGGTCTTGAATCTAAAGTCTGAGTAGTTAAAAATGTATGGGAGAGGAGAGCAGAAGAGCACTTCCTTTTCTCCTGACAGTACCATCTCCTTTCTTGCTGTCATCTCCAACCACTTTCACTTATGACAGACCACTGCCTATTACTCTCCCTCACCTTCAACATCCCCCTGAAACCCAGGATATTTGACAAAATGATTATTCTGTCCAGTACTGGCTGTGTAACTGCCAGGTATCAAGAGATAATAGGTCACTTACTATCAATGGGATGATAAGCAGGTGTTTACTTTTGTTCAACACAGGATATAATACCTTTTTCTTCATTCACAACAAACACTGGGAAGATGTATACATCTCAGAAGAGTTTTCTAGATTGATCCTAACGTAACTGTAGTCTTAAAAAAAAAACCAAAAAACAAATCCGCCATATCCTAGGATATTCAAAAAAAATTAAAGGTTGTCTCTACAATGATTTAAATTCATATTCCTTTATATTTGTAATGTCTTTGTGTTTAATCTCTGTTAAACTCAACACTCATTTGGCATAATCATAGAAAATTGCATTTAAACTTAATCCTGAAGAAGGCTGGGCTTTTGTTACAGTATCGGTGTGAAAGAGGGGCTCAACATCCTGCTCACAGAGTCTCAAACTGGGTACATACTCCTATCACATAGCGTAAATAACTTCAAAGTGATGAACTGGGATCTGTGGTGTCCAGTAGGCTCATAAACAAGCTGAAAATGGGAGTAAAATGATGTGAGAAAGTCTACTAATGATCCTAAGTCACTCACGGTAACAAGAACAGGGACCATGTGCAAGGAGTTTCTGATAAATCTTATGAAATATGTAATTGCACAATAAAATGGCAGATGAAATCCAGTGAAGATAAATGTGAAGTCACACATCTATGAAGAAAACAATTTTAGCTGATTGACGCTGAGTAACCATTACCACTATGGAGACAGATCTTGGCGCTATAATACATAACAATGAAATGATAGCTCAGTGGTGAACAGTGGTCCAAAAAACAAATCAGGAGCTACTAGGAAAGGGACAGACAACATTATAATGCCATATATCCATGGTTCATTGAATATTGTGTGCAGCCTAACCTCATTGCAAAAGGTAATGGGAAAAGGTGAAAAAAAAAATTAAAAAAGGGCAAGAAAGGATGACCAAGAATAGAACAGTTTCAAACAAAAAAGGTTCTAAAGAACTACAGGATAGAAGAAGCCAGGTTCAAAACAAAACAAAAGAAAAAAAGAGGTGGTCCTTCACATTATGGGCAGTAAACCTACAGAACTCCTTGTCAAAGCATATTGAAGATGCAGGAGATTTATAAGGATTTCAGAGGAAATTAGGCAAGAATTTGGGAGAGAGATACCTGAGGATTACACAACCAACACAGGAAGACTGAAGTAGTTGGAAGAGCATTAGGTAGAAATATCACATATGCCTGCCCTTGGTATCTGCTGAATAACTCTGCTGGTGGCAGAAACTTTTGCCAGGCATCTTTGTTCTGACTCACTAGGGCTGTTCTTATCATGTATGGCCCAGCTCAAAACCAGGCACATTCACTGCCTTGATGGTACTCACTACTACACTACAGAATAAGAAAAACATCTTTGAAAATTTCTGTTTTACTTCACTGCTGACTTCTTGCATAATTTGGGTAAATTATGAAATATTTCCACTTTATTTTTTCTGAGGAAAAACAAACAGTCTGCTAGTTCACTGAGCAAGGGTACAATTACCTAAATAAAAATATTCTCGGTCATACAGTCCATTAGCCATATGGATATCTAATACCAATATGCATGCTTACCAATCACTAGCAAGATTTATAACAAGCCATTTGTGTACATAATTGCTTGCATAATTAGTCAAACAGTGTTCTAGGTCTCTGTTGGGCTTTTAAAAATTACTATTCTAATCCAGCACATACTTGGTTAATTTGGGATATTCTGGTGGAAAAAAAAAAATCACCTTTGTCTTTAGAATCCTAAATACAGTAAAAATTCAGTTTAGTCTGTGAGTACTTCTCAACCTCCATCATCACAACAATATCGTATACACATAATAGGTTGAGAAATACCTGAATACTAACACAATGAGGAATATGCTTCTGTCATTGGTGACTTTCTCAAGACCTGTGAAGTACAGGTATATAATAGTCTGACTACACAGTAGTCTGATTGTCCTCTACCCATAGGAGCTGACATGTTTTCACAAACGTTGACATGCTACCACTGCTACTGTAAAATGA
This sequence comes from Dromaius novaehollandiae, assembly GCF_036370855.1. NCBI lineage: Eukaryota > Metazoa > Chordata > Aves > Casuariiformes > Dromaiidae > Dromaius > Dromaius novaehollandiae. The sequence goes on from NC_088113.1 coordinate 16,650,665, forward strand.
CTTACTACAGAAAAAATGTATTTTAATATTCATTACTTCAGATGCACATATAACGGCTAAATTACAAAGTTACCCTTTAAAATAATTACATAATTCCTGTGGCTCGCTGATAGGCACAGAAATAATTTGCTGTATACAATAATGTTCCATCACTGTATTCTCACAGCTCCATCAGATACTTATTCAAGCAAATAAAGCACAAATTGCTGAGCATAAAACCACTACTGGATGCTTGCAGTATCATCCATTAGCTCCATGATTTCCTTGACAGCACAAAGGATTTCAAACTGCCAATGATAATTAAATAGAGCTTCCCATGGTCTTAAGCAGAGCTTCTCATTGCACTGAATAGGGAAATGGAGGTTAAAAACAAGAGTAATAAGAAATGAGCCAAAACCTGGTCCAAAAAACCTAATTTTACCGAATTAAAAATATCTCACTATCTATAAAATCTGTAATATTTATATGACATTTGTATTGGGCAAAATACACAAGCTGTGATTTTCTCAGTCCAGTGGGAGGCCTGTATCAAAATTTAATAAGTACACACTGTTTCATTCAGATGTACACATATAACTTCTTTACAAATGGAAAAAAAAGATTCATTTTGACATGTTCAGTTCATAATGCATTAATAAACAGAACTGTTACAACAGCCACAAAGCCAAGAGGAAAAAAAGACATAATGTTAAAATAATTCATGTCTTCTGAATGATTTTTGAAAAAGCAAACCTACTGGGATCTTCCTTGACTGATGTGATTAGACTTGCAGTTTTCTAACATAAATTATTTCCATTTCCAACAAACAAACCATCTGCTAGTTTACTGAGCAAGAATATAGATACCTAAATAGAAATACTATGGGTAATACAGTCCATTAGCCATATGGATATCTAATACCAATATGCATGCTTATCAATCACTAGCAAGATTTATAAGAAGCCATTTGTGTACATAACTGCTTGCATATTTAGCAAAACGTAGTGTTCTAGGTCTCTGTATTTCAAATTGGGTTAAAATAAAATATATTTTTAGACTACATATTAATAATAAAAAAATCCAGTTCTGTGACAGGACCACAAAAGTTGAAGGATACCGCCCTGCAAAAGTAATTTGTAGGAGAGAGGACTAAGATATCTGTGTGGCTCACTGATGACGTTAAAATGATTTAGGGAATTCTTTTCCAGTGTTTAAGCACCACAGTCCTTGGATGGATGATCTTTTAATTAGATTTTCCTTATTTGCAATTTTTTAATATGTAGACCTAGAAGTGTACATTTGTACAATGAGAGACATATAATTAGTTTCAGGCAGGGGTTGTTGCTAATATCTATCGACTTCAGAGGGTTTTGAATTAAGCTCTGTATCCCATTTCATATTCCTGCTTGCCCATGTTTCTGTTCCGAGTACTATTTTTAGTGTTGTTTTTAGTATAAATTGGCACGCTTTTCCATTTACCTAATACTGCTGTACGCTTGCCCAGTGCTCATGCACAAAGTATAAAACCCAAGTGACTGAAACCCTCCTGTGCTTACAAGCACATGATCATCAGACACTGCGACAAGCTTCTGACAATATGTGGATTTTCCTTGTTGCTCTGGCTTCACATTATGTTATGCCAACGGCCTTGAAACACTGGCAGTAGCTGGAGCTCTTAGCCTCACAGTCTACAAGTTCAGAGCCACATTCGATGTCCTTCAGATACATGGGTAATGCTTCCTTAAATACATTCCTCATTAGAGCAGTTCAGAGCATTTCCTGAACTCCTCGGTGAGTGATGATCCTGCTTTGTTAGAATGTCACTTTCAGTGTAATTACGTGATAAAGAGGACTTTGCCACCAAAATCCCCATAAATCATTCTTGCACAATACACCCTACAGAATGGGTAATTTGCAACACCATCAGTTGTACTGATGCAACTCTTCATATGACTATACTGCAAATCTGATCACTGACATATGCCAGGTTAGAAGCAGCACTAAAAGAAAGGAATTGGTTGTAAACCTTGATCTTTTAATTGATTCAGTTTATAACACAGTCCCACTATTATATTGACACAACTGAGGGAAGACAGCAAACTGCACTGCACAGAACAAAAGGAAGTGGAGTTGCCAAGGCCCAACACCCCCCCCCCCCCCCCCCCGCCAAGCTAAGGAATTAAAATTTGAGAAAACCTTATATCATCTAGGATTGTATTTAGGCGATACGTAGGACTGAGCACAACTGAGGAGCTTCATTTGGAATTGCTCAGCACAGTCTGTGCTCCATGTCCTCCAGGCTTCTTCTTTATAGTTTGTTCTCTCTCTTGTACTATTCTGGTCCAGAATACACTATCCACCTTGCAAGACAACATGAGAAGATTAATGTATGAATTTGCTCTCCATGCATTATAAGGGCACTGCTACTATGTTAAGGCATGGTTATGGCTTTAGAAAATACCATAGTTTTACTCAGTGATGGGCGCAATCTAGTTGTGTGTCACATTTCACTTAAATTCTTTCTGACTCTCTGCAAAACAAAGCTATGCTGTTATAAAAGTATAGCCTTCCCTGTAGAAAACAAAGAGACAAGTTTATGGTTTAGGATGTCTGTTACCCAGTGCATAAGCATAAATAGATTTACATGATGTGTTACACTATGAAATACAAAATCATGAATACTCAATTGAGCTCTAGGTAAGCATGAAGTTCCATAACCATCTCAACACAGGAGCTTGACTTCCTGCAGATTTGTTTCGTTCCTTACAGTTCATTTGAAGCTTCTGCGATTGGAGAAGCTACAAAGACTCACATGTGTTTTCTCTGGTATCTAATAAAGCATGAACTTACACTGCAGCTTTTCCTACAGCGTAAGTACTAGCAGTCTGTCATCTCTGGTTGGATGACTATTTTTGTGAAACTTGTGGAAACTTAATTAACTTTGAGGCTTCTATCCCTCTGCACATTTGACTGAAATCTGCTAATGAATTTAAAAAAAAAAAGTTTGGAGTGGGGGATGGGAGATGGGGGATGATGGGAGAGGAAGACAGGAAGACTCAGCATCATCACATAGCCATTGTTTTGATGGCAAACCAGGCTGAAAAATTCTGCCAACACCGCATTCAGTGCCTAAACTGCACTGGGCAATGTAGTTCTTTGCTGATAGGCTGAGGATAATTTTGACTGTATATATATATTATATATTTGTGCATCCATGCATTTGTCTTGTACATAAATTCCTGCCCATGAACTCTGGTTCAAATTTTGGCTATTTAATAAGTTTATCAGAAATAACATCTGCAAAATCATAGTTGCACTTTTATTACAATATGCCACTCTGACCTAGACCCAGGCTTTGTACTGACCATCTGAATTTTATCCTCACTGGAAGAGTAGGACAGGCAAGATCTGCATTTTATTTGTTGGATAAAGATGCCAAGTGATCTGTTTCCAAAATACATGAGATCTAAGCTGCATAGTCTGAAGGCGGTCACCTGATTATAGTCTCCTGCTGTCAGGAGGCCAGGTTGTAAAATACAGTCTTTGTCAATAGATCTGCAGTACGGATATTTCAATGATTAAATTGTTCTGACTTTTCTTATGACAACGTAATAGTCTCCAGCATTGAAGTAATGGAACAGAAGATCCATCTAATTCTATCATGGGTTAACTTTTCAGGTTAAAAGTTTACTCTCAGAACTGATCCATGAAAAACAACAGCCACCTCTGTCTACCAATTGAGTTGTCTTGAAAATGCTAAGAAGCTTGCCCTTCCAAGCTTTGCAGCAAGATGGCATCTGTGCTATTAAGCAGCAGCATGTTAAACTGGAATACAGTCAATCGAGCAGATTGTGTTTTAAGATTGCTTGTTGTCATGGCAACACACACCATGTTTCTAAAACTCTTAAGTAAAAAAAAAAAAATTAAAAAGTAAAAAAGATTAGCTCAGTTTTTTTGAAGAAAGATGTTTCAACAAGAATTATCCACAACTGCTAAAGAGGAGAAGTACAAACTCTACAGTAATAAACTTGTTGCAATATTTTGCCTAAATGAGGGTGGAGAACACTAAAGATGTCCTTACTTTGTCTCTTAGAAAGCAGTAACTTTTCCATATATTAGCAGAAATATTATTCAGTCCTTGTTTTCCTTAAAAGTAAACTAGCAATTACTGAAAATTATTTGTAACTTCTCTGCTTCCTTTCATGAGTGTTGCTTCAGGAGTGTAGGGCAGGAACTCAAACAGATGGAAGTATCCCAACGTCTGCTGTATCCCAGATGCATATAAAAATAGATAACAAGGAGGAGCAGTCAGACAGGCAAGACATGTACCATAGAGACTGACCACAGGGTTCCTCCATGGGGATGCTAAAACAACTAGATTAATTCTATTAAACTAGTTCTGCATGCTGCAGCTCCACTGACTCTTCTGTTACACTACATAGCAGCCAAGTGTCAGAATCAGAGCCGGGGTTTATGACTTCTAGAGAGTCACGTAACAACTTCATTCTGGACACAGATATTGTACTGCTAATTTGCACCTTGTTTATTATGTTCTGTTAATTTCTGTCTTCCATTCTCTTGTCTTTGACTACTGATCAGCTTCAGAGTTCCCATGTTTGCTCTCATGAAGACAAGACCAACTTAGCTCCCAATTTTATGAAGTTGCATCTTCTGTGAGATGCTCATAAATTCTGACTGTTACACTGGAATTTCAGGTCCCAAGAAACCCCAGCTGCCAAACTCCTTGGGTACTGGTGTTAGTGTGTGACATATCAGCCAAAGTCCTGTGTTACACAAGACGTCAAACTAATATACAGGTGACATCAAAACTCAGTTGAAGTAAACACTGAAACTTGTAATAACATCAATGGAATCAGAATTCCATCCTGCAACTCTATGTCAAAGATTCCTCAGCGCTCATTCCAGTAGCACAGAACACCAAGTTTCCCTTTCCACTTCTGCTGACAACTAAATAATCTTCTCTGCTTGAATTAATGTGAAAAAGTTATAAATCAAAATTATTCCAGATCTGGTAGCAGCAAGATGAGCCTTGAATCAGAATGTACTGTCTGAATGCATTAAATGCTAAAAAGAAAGAATATCTCTGACAAAGGTACAAGTTATCTGAAGTTTTCCCTGCAAAATAAATAAATAAAAGAGCTGTTTTGCTCCTGAAATACAAACATTTCTAACAGCAAAGCATGAGCAAAACAAAGTCTTTCGTTTCTCAAGTATATTTTATTTCCTAATGGAATTTAAGTGCTCAAAATAGTTATTAAAAAACGTCTCTCTCTTTCCAAAGCGATTTACCATTTGCAAGGAGAAAGCAAACATCACTATCATAATTACAATAAATTGGTGCTTGTCTGCCTTGCACTACACTTACATATCACTGCCCTCTGGGAGATGGAACGTCAGATCCAATGACGTGAATGAGACATTCAGAAAGCACAGAAGCTGCAGCAGCCTGCATACCATATATATTTTCCTTTTAATACTACATATGTTGATCTAATTGAAATGTACTGATAACAGCAAAAATTCACATAATATACAAGTAGGGGTGTTATTACTAATACTTAAAATACATGTGTACAACCATAATTCACATAGTTGTTCATTGTTCCACACTTCCTAAAGAGTCTCTTTGCTCGGTAACAGAGAAAAGACAAATACTACCTAAAATAAAGGACTAGACCGCAACTATGAATGAACCTAGGTGATGCAAAAGTCAGTTTCTAGGACCTGTGCAAATAGAGTTTCACACTTTCCCCAATAGTCTAAGGGAATCACACTGCAGCTTAGAAGGAAGCCTTCCACCCTTTTCCTTCCAAACCACAGTTCCTTCCCAGGGATGTGCCTTCCCATTCTGAGGACAAATCATCCCTTTTTTCTCGGAGCTGAATCTGTAGAATTCAAGACTTTTTCAAGATTTTCACAATGATGCAAAATTTACGTTTCTCTTAAATGGACAGAAACACCTAACCATTTTTCTCTGCAGATTTATACTAACCATTTCCTCTTGCTTGGCATTAGAAACCAATAGGAAGGATAGAAATGTGCAAAAATCTAGTTATTTCAGTAGTTTATATAGCTACAGATGAAAAATCAGCCATCAGGAACAGAACAGTAAATTGCATTTACCATTTTAAGCCTGGCTGTATTTGTGAGTGAAGTCTGCAAATCACTGTTCAAACTGAGCAGGCTTTCATCTGTCTCCTAACATAAGCTTGCTGATCTAGCAAGTGATAGGTGTATGTGTGTGTATATATATATACACATATATATATATACATATATATATATATATATGTATTTTTAATAACAGGATCACATAATGTCAGTTTAACGGCTATCACTACAATAGTGAAAAGATGAATTCTTCACAACATAACCAAAACACCTGAGCCTATTTTTCCACCTGCATATAATAGAAAATATTTGAAAGCATTACATATTATTCTTAAAAATTAAATACCTGTGTAGGACAATATAAAATTTTGACCAAAACAGCCATATTTCTTTGAAGAAAAAAGATAGGAAACAGCCAACCCTCATCTAATCATGAAAAAATAAATCTACCTTTTTCTCCCACTGCAAAATTCCAGAGGTTCAAACTGATTAACTAAATATCAGCCTCATTTTAGCTCCTTCCATAAAAATGTTTACTGAGGTGTAAAAGCTTACATTAGTGCTCAGGTTATTAACTCCCTTTCCCCCCCCCCCCCAACCTCAACAAAAAGCCAAATATAAACATCAGTCAAATGAAATCCAGAATCAAGGAAAGCATGGTAGTGGGGAGAAAATCAACTGCTTTTAATCTTCTTAGGACTCAAAGAACAGGAAAATTCCCTTCTGAATTCTGTTTTTGACAAAAGTAAAAAAAAAAAAAAAAAAAAAAAAAAAAGAAAGAAAGAAAGAAAAGGTGATATCCCTATCCTATAACTGAAGTTTTTAAAATGGGAATACAGCAGACTTTAAATGTTATAGGCGAGGTGTTAGTAACCTTACATCAAGAGTCACTGATGCTACTGAAGTAGGATGAATACTCCTGCAGCAGTCATGTATTTTGACAGTGAAATGAACTAATAACTGTATTCTACCAGGGGAATAAAAACACACACAAAAGTTAATAAAAAATTCAGGACATGACAGGGGATGTTTTGGATCAGAAAAAAAAGTTATTTATAACTCCATCTCATTAAAGCTAATGGAATGTCCACCTTTTAGTAAATGGCGCACACCCCGTTTTATATTGAGCTAGATGGACATTCACATGGTGCTGACTTCTAAGATAGTAGTAGATATTTTTGATGGCAATCCTAACATACATGCTAGTACGCCAAATATAAAATAGTACACTAAAAAAATCCAAACAAAATAATTTGAGAAATAAGGAATGAAAAGAATTAATCATCTACAATTAATTGCAAACTTAGAAAGGTGGAAAAAGGCTATCTTTTCCTTGCCTGAGGGAACCTATAAAAGTAAACTAAATAGCAACAAGCACTGAAACAGAAACAAAAGTATCTAAAGTGATTATAAGTATCTAAAGATATAAGTATCTAAAGTGATTGCCTTCACAGTCAGTTGGACAAGCAGGGATCTTGACTGAAACATGATTAAAGTAGGCTCTTTAATCCACAGAGAGTAATCCCTATAATGAACGCTCTAGAATGGGGAGGAACAGTCTCACAGAAAGTAGCAAAATTGGCCTTTTTTGAGGCCAATTTCCATCAATGCAACCCTTCACTCTTTCTGGGGCCTACAGAAAATTCAGTAATAGCACTGTTCTGTGCTCTAGAAGACTCAAGTATTTGATGAGCCAAAAGACTAACACAGATCATATTCTCTTATTAAATCATAGTTACCTTCTCTTTCCCCAACGACCATGAGACACCCTTCCTACAGGACCCAAGCCATATACTCCTACACAGATGCAGTGTGAAAGAAACACTGGGGGCAAGGCTCCCTGAAAAAACTTGGACACTTCACCTTTGCTCCACAGGCATATGAGTGTAACATGAGCAAGCCTCCCATTGCCTAATGGGAGCTTCTGAGACCTGGGGAGGGATTTCATCTGACTGATCACAGAGAATAAAATACTTCACCTAATTGTTAGTCTGTGCATGATGGATGGGAAAAATGCTACTTTCATGCTTAGAAGAAAAGAAAGTTTCAGTCAACTTCCACCTAATCCAGCAGAAGTCTTGCTGTTGATGTAATGGGAATCAGATCATGGCCTAAGTGTTGGCTGCACAATGACCTTTGAAAATGTTTGCATCAGAGTGCTATTTCTAGTAGAGGAAAGGGAAACATGCCTAGGTGCTACACTGATCACGTGTATATCTTGTAGAGGTGTAGGTAGTAGTGTAGAAATACAGTGACAGAACACCTCCTCCCTGTAAAGCAGTAAATTTTTTTTCCCTGTTGAATGAGACTTCTTCCTTCAAGAACACTTTATCTTTTTTCTATTGGAGACCTGATCAACAATAAACTTCATGCATACAGCACTTCTAACCTCTTTGAAATCTGCCCAACTCTTAATCCTTTGCTTAAATTATAAGCATGACTGTCACAAAGACTGCCTCAGGATATTTGCTTTGAAAACACCTTCAAGACAGAAAAGCTATCGCACAGAGCTGCTCCTTCCTAGAAATGTGAGTCTGTTTCTATCCAAAACAGTTATTTCATCCAACACTTTTAATTCAGCCTATGATCAGGTAATTGTTCATTGAGCACTGTTAGCTACTTTATATGCATTATTAATATATGAATAGTGAATATCAAATTTCAACTATTTACAGAGTCTAAATTAAAAGTAACTGTGTTCCATTGTATTAGAAGCTTCCTGAAAGCCAGACCACCACTAAGCAGACAATATTCCAAGGGATGATCTTCCAATATATCCAAAGCTAAATGCACATTATTAAAGATGCATCTTCCTGAAACAAGTCTGTGCTGCAATTGATTAAGATGAATTAATTCAAAACATATTAGCATTTTGTAAGTCAAATAAAGGGTAACAGGCTTCATATTACCTAAAGACTTCAAATACCCCCTCCATCTTTATCTCTGTTTCATTGCTTCTTAGAGAAGCTTTTTTTTTTTTTTTTTTTTTTTTTTTGTAATAGTAACAGTGAATTCAAAATGGAAGCCACATCAGCTAAAAACCAACTCACTTTCCCCATGTAATACAAATCAAGACAGACACTTACTACCCAGAGTTTTATCTGTGGCTATACATTTTTTTTGTTCAAATGCACATCAGAATAAATTTGCAAAAGAGAATATTCTCTACATTCATCAGTCTGATGTAAAGCCAACACAGAAATACCTGTGGAAACCTAGCACTGGAGGGCAAAATCATATTCATTATGTCCGATAAAAATAATGGTATATTTGCTGTTCTCCATCTGACACTTATGAAAGGAATATTACAGACAGATGTAAATAAATCTGTATATTCAAGAGTATAAAACATGTTAAAAAGACTAAGATTGAAAGAAAAGGCTAACTAAGAAACAGGAAACAAGTCAGATGAACAGAACAAAGATATATATCCCTTCATTCCCCATAAGCTCCTTTGAATTCAGCTGGTGTTTGGTTTGAGTAAACACTTGAATTTAGTCTACAAATCACAAAAACAAATTATTGATTAGAACTAGAATCAGAAAAAACTTTGTTCTATTTACATTCTCATATGTAATCTTTGTGCTAAACTTGCAGAGTAGCTACATCATGAGGCATCAAATGAGACTTCAGCCCACTGAAATCATCAATGATTTTCTTGATGCTTCTGATAATACTTTATGTCAGGATCCAAGCCCAAGGTACGTTCAGGTATTTGTCTATCACATGGGACAATATTTTTGGAGGGACACTGTTTAGGCCATCAATGTCTCTCTTAAAATGGAGAGTTTGCATATGTCTGATATAAAATGCATCTGCTCGTTTACAAGATTTGTAATTACATCTTGTATACAGCAAATAAGACTAAGTTTTCCATACTGATCTCTATTACTATTTCCTTTGGGAATCCCTTGCTATTATTGCAGAAAATAGGGCTGGAAGTGATCTTGAGAGGTGAATCTTGTCCAGCATCTAGAGACTAAGCCTCTAAGAAACATGCAAAAAAGCCTTTGCTGTCACCCCAAGATATTTGCTATGATGAAATACAAACAGGTTCTTAATTTACCAAAGTGATGTATGAAAAACCAGAGGCAACCAGTCCTCTAGGCCCCAAGAAGGGAGACAAATCCCTGCACAGAACTTCTGCTGACTGCTGTGGTAGTTGTGGACTTGTGCCAGTAACTGAAGTTCAGCCTAGAAAGTTTATAGAATCCTAAATAATTAGTTAACGTCTCTGCAGTACTTTGAAGATGAAATAGCCCTTTCTGATCACAAGTGTTATTACTGCTTCCAAGAACAATAAACACATTGCTTATCTCATAGCAGAGATAAGCTTTCATAAGAACAAACGCAGTAGCGAAGTACCAGCTCTGGGTCTGAGAATAATTTCTGATTGTGCAGCTCTGCTTCCCTGAATTGTGGGGCTTAGAGAGTCCCACTCTTCTTACACCTGTGGACAGTGGCTGACTAACACATTGGGCCCCCATTTTTTTGTTCACTAGCCACTACCATAATAAAATTAGTAACAAAAAACAAACAGCAAACTTGCTTTCCTTCATCAAGGTGGTCTCCATTTCAAACCTGAACCAGTCCTGAATCTGAAAAATCTCAGTTGTGCAGAGTCTGTGACTGCAGAAATAAAAATGTTTTGCCTTCTTGTAAACTGATAAATTACAGAAAGCGGGATATAGATCTAGCTGAAAACAATTTTTTTGGGGGGGGACAAAACTACCAGGAAACACAAAAATTTAGACTATGTTTTTGACAAAATTAACTGAAGCGTTTCTCTGAAAATTGCCAAAGCATATGAATAACATATTTTTATCAGCCTTTTAAACCATTATTTCTCAAATAAGCTCTTCTAAAATGTACTATAAATGGCTATTGACTTTGATTCTCTAAGGACAAACTAATCAGAATTGCTTAAATCAGACTTTAATAAGGAAGTAGCAAGCAGTCTTTTTCTTTATGATCTAAAAATCAATTAGTAGCAGATGCTAAGTTTTAGCCCTCTGTGAAGAACCTTTATCTTTACCCACTTAGTAGACTAAGTTCAAATAGCTTCTATCTTTTTACCTCTACTTCAACACATGCAAGTGATCTTGAAACACAAGTAATGGAGAGTAAATAACATACGTAGGAAAAGCTGACAGACATATAATTGCTCAATGAAAGGACTGTGTTAGTGAAGAGCTCAGTTATTTCAGGCATGGCATACAAGATGAGAACTGGCAAAGGAGAAAGCACTTCTGAACATACTGCAACCAGGCAGAATAGGTAAAGGAGTTGAGCAGAACAACCAGACAGCAGCAAATCTGCCCCCAGGCATATTAACGCCCACAATGGTGTCTGGATCACTATCCTAAGAGCATGAAATGGAACACAGTGCTTTTTCTAACAAAGTCTGAACTGGAAGCAAATTATATTTGCCATATTTCTTATTTGCTGGACACAAAGTGAGGAAGACGTGTAGTGTGCTGTTGAGAACATCTTCCTAACACTTGTTTCACTAATACAGCAAAGTCAGGACTCAGGAGCACTTGGGCAAGTTAGACTGTTTTGTTACAAACTCTTCCCCAGCACATATTATTTTTAATATAACTGAATATTTTAAGTACATTTTAAATACAATGAGGTCCTAAACTTTTACAAAATTCAGTTAAGACAGACACCAAACATCCAACTCTGGACTGTTAACAAGCAAAAGGTTAAACGTGTAAGAAAGCACTGTTATTTCCAGCTACTCAGAAGTCACTGGGAAAGCAACTTTCCCTTCTCCACCAATAAATCAGGCAAAAAAGGCTTAGCCAGTTGACATGATCAAACTATTAATTAACATTTATATACTGTTATATAGGCCTAGAATGTCTTAATAAAACGAGGTTCTTGATTTCATAGAGCTAAAATTAAAACCCAGAGTCAGATACCTGACAAGCTGAAGTAAACCCTGGGCAAAGCTGGCAGGGCATAATGCAGGGCAGGACCAGGCTCCTCGTGTTCAACCTCTCCTCAGCCTCCACCCGCAGTTCAGGGAACACCAACGGGAGGCACGTGGCAAACTCCACAGGGAGCACGTGTGAAAGCCTCCCTAAAAGCCTCAAGGGAAGGCAGGGAGTAAATCCCTTCCATGGCATGTACACCGCAGAACTGGCTTCCTTTTTGCGCCGAATGCAAACGGAAAGCACAGGGAGGCACCGTGGCTGTGACGAGAAGCCCGAGCAGTCCTCGGCCGCCGCCGCGTCAGGTGCGCCTCGCGCACCAACGGCCGTTAGGGGCCGTTAGGGGCCGTTAGGGGCCGCGAGGCACCCCGAGGGCACGGCGTCACCTGGCGCGGCCGCCCCGCTCCGCAGGACAGCGGCGCGGGGCAGGGCGGGAGTGCGGGTTCCGCTCTGCCCGGCCGCCCGCGGCGGAGCACCGTCGCCGGGGCACAGCCGAGGGGGAAAGAGCCTTTCCATGGGGGGAAATACACGTGTTGGGGAAAGGAGCTGGCGGAGGGGGCAGACTTGAGGGGGAAATGAAGTCCGCAGAAAATGTTCCCTTTTAGGCGAGCCAGGAGCTCATCCGTGGTGAGATCTCTCGTCCCAGAGATTTCAACCAAATTACACTGATTAAAAGACAGATCGGGCATTTTTCTCACCCTTAACATACATCAGAGGACAACTTACTGATTTAAGGTAGAATTTTCTAACTCCAATTGTAAACTTTTTTCTGGGATTTTATGCAGCATTTTTGAATATTTACAACAAACTCCAGATTCTTCGTGCTATCTCTTTCATCCTTAAGTCTAAGACCTGCATCTCATGAGTGTAACAAGAAATACTTAATTGGGTTTTCCTATATTAATTAGTATTGCCTACAGAGCCCAAATTTTATTAGATATTGCCTTCCCCTGTCTACAGTTTTTCCACAGTATCTGATACCATGGAACACTTAGAGAACGAAAGTGAGAATAATAGGGAACTTCTAGCCAAGTTCTTCCTCAAGAACACTGTGCCTATCTGTATAAAGAATATACATTCCCCAAAAGGCAATGAAGAAAGGAATAAGATTTGGACCTGCAATGTAAGTTAAATATACTCCCCTTTCCCTCAGAAATTTTGAGGTCTCAGGGAAAAACAAAATACAAAGGAAAACCAGATTCACTTCAGCACTTGAATTGGCACAAGCAGTGTTTACATGGCATATCACCTCCAGCCTCACTGGCTTTGATAGCACTGCAGGAGTCCTCCACTGTCTTCCACACACAGCTGCCTTTTCCCTGCTTCTTGCACACAATTACCACACACAGCTATCCCATCCCTGTAATTCTCTACTGGCCTTTGCATGTCAGAGATGGGAATTCCCTCCCCATAAACTGTTATGTTGTTGTTACTATTATAAGATACATAATTTGGAACCAGTGAAATAGAGTACAGGTTCAGGTTCTCTTTGTCATTGCATTGCTACCTAGAAGGGCTTATGTGAGCAGAGCTGTTTGTCAAGAAGGCAGGCAGCTGAGCTATCTTCTCTTATATTTTCCTGCCTCCTCCTTTCCCACTCCTTCAGTCATCATAAAATGACAGACAGAGCAGTACAGCTGTGAGAGAAAGCAAGCATGAAAATTAGACAGGTGATTCCTAGGATAGCTCTTCAGTATCAGAGATGTTAAAAGTGAATATGTACCTGAAGCCACCAAAAACAAATCCCTGATGTTTCATTTTTTATTTGCCTTCCATAGTAGCAACTGCATCATCATGCTTTGGAGAAGAAATCTTTGCAGTCTTCATTGTTACAAAGTTATGACTTCTGGATGATACTTATATCTGTTTCTCGGTGACATGCATTTCTTTTATCTTCTTGACAAATAAAGGCTCAAAATATGCCCTACATCGCTTTACCAAGATATGTGGGGGGGGGGGGGGGGGGGGGACAAAACCAAAACCACAAAGCAAATAGAGACAGCAGCCTTTTTGAGCATTCATCTTTACTGTTAGTGTAAGCATACTGAATACAACATAGGCTGGCACAAAATCTGAAAAGCTAGGTTAAGAATCACATGCAACAGAACAAATGCCTTCTGTTGCTGCGTCTAAGAAAATTGCTCTGAGCAAGGGTATTTTTCCCTTGGTCATCGAAACAACTTTAATGTTAAAGTTGATATTGTCAATCAAAATGTATCCTGAGCTGATTTTTCTTTCTGTGCTGTTATTTAAAGATCAGAGCTATGTTCAGAGATCACATATGGATTTCACATGAATTCACATCATTCACAAAATGAGGTTGTTCAATATTCTGCTGACTCAAGAAAAACAGTGCTGACATGACTCACCTCTTTTCCTTCTCCTCAGAGGAGGACTCCATTTCTAGTGCATACTACTATTTGTTTTATATAACTGGATCATGAAACAGGAGTTCAACTGTCTACCAAACAAATCACATATATACATAATCAGACTGTAAAAGCATGATTTGGTTCATAATGTACATATTGCGTTTTTTAAATTTATCAAGGGAAGGTATGTCATATGGAAATGCATTGGATTTGTTTCTGGAATGTGCATAAAACTAGAGTTTATCTTTTGTGTTCCTTGTATTAATATTTCATTTTAAGAAGTATTTTTGCCACTAAATGGATTGCAGAAATATCACATGTCACTAAATTAGAAAAAAAAATCATCTAATTTTTCATCATAAAGATCAAAGGCTGGATATACATTGAGAGGAAAAAAAGGTATCAGTTCAGTGTACTTACTGGAAAATGTTGCAAACTTATTTACCACAAAACTGTTGTAGGCAGAAAATAGAGAGAGAATTATGTTACTAATTATAGTGGCTCTGATTGTGCAAGTATTTTTGTCACATTTACAGAATTATATCAAGCAGTAAAAGGGAACTTAAGGACAACTTTCACAATCTTTCATGTGCTTAGTACCACAACTATGACCAGGCTTAGCTTCCTTATGAATTTCAGAGGTATTTACACAACAAAATACTTGCATTGTATTGGTTGGTGCTTGCCTCCAACTTTTATTTACTTCAGTAAAAATGCTCAATTCCTTGTGGCATTCGTCCTTCAACATGGAGAAGATGCTTTGCCTCAAAACTTTCCTCTTAAGGATAAACTCGGGGTTTGCCCCTAGAAAGACTGTGGAAACTACTTAAAGGTTAGGAAACTAAAAATAGGCACATTATTATTAACATGAAACCAACAGACATACAAATAAACATTTTTTTTTCAAAGCAGACAATATTTAGCACTATAGGTTTAAATAATTTAACACAATTTTTTAAATTGTAATTGGCTCTAGAGAAAAAGGGGTACAAAACACATTCTAATATCTTTAAAGAATCCCTTAAAGAACTGTGTTTTGTTTTTATTTGCTTGTTTGTTTCCTCGGGGATGTTTTATGGCATGATAAAAATGGCTCATTAGCTGTCTTTTTGGAATTACAATGAGCTGTTTTGCTCACAAGGCTTAGAAGTTATTACAAAAACTGACACTAAAAATGTGCCAAGATTGCAATATTAAAGTCTCAAAAAACTACAAAATGCCCCTGCTACCTTCATTTATTCTCTTGCATTATGATACAGCTTTTGATTACAGTACCACATGCTACTTCTTCCTTAGGATCTGCCTTATACAAAGCAAAAGGGGACAGTACTCATTCAATGAGAAACTCTTTGATATTTTGCTTTAAACCCCTTGTTCAACTTCTGTTCTCATGACAGTATTCAAACTCACGATTATGTGCAGCTTATCCTAGCCATGGGCAGACATCACCAGAAAAGCCTTGTTCAAATGGAATCTTTGAAAAATTTTGTTATCAAGCACTATATTAAATGAATCTCACAGATTTTTTTTTTTTTAAAAAGGTTACTAAGTTGACCAAACATCAAGAAATACCTATTCCAAAGGTGACTTCCAGAGGGAGATGTGTGCAGCTGGCCATCTTTGAAACTCCTCCTTCAAGACAAAAAGGCAAATACAGTTCTCAATGTGATAGACATGAGGGGTTTTGGTTGTTTTTAGAAGACGCTGTTTCCTGTGCCCCTACTTTCAGAAATGGCTAAAGCATACTTGCTTTAGTTTCTGTAGAAAGCAATTATTTATACAAATGAATGACTGAATTAATGGAAAGTTTTCTGACACAGAAAGTTCCATCCTTAATATTTGGCAGATATATACCTATCTTGCAACGGGAAGCATCAGGCAACTTCACCTCTAGTCATTGCTACCAGGTCAGCCTAAGAAGGGTACTTGTATGCATGCATATTCCTTAACACTAGTCCCATACAAAGACAAAAGCAAGGTTTAATACATATTTCTAAGTACTACCCTGCTATAATACATGGAGAGAAGAACTGCATAATCCTAACAGGTGCTACTTGAATGCTCTGTATGACTTTAGTAGGACAGTGATTAAAAAGAGCCCTTGCTTTTTACAGGTCAGTGCTCAACAAAGGAGATGCTACCTGGAGCACTGCGTGCACGTGAGCAGCCCCTCTGCTGGCACCCACCTCCTGGTGGCGAGTAATCACCTCTGATTTAACAAAAAAACCCCACAATTGCCCCATTTTTAAATAAATTCCCACACCAAACTACTTATCATTAGTCAAAATATCCTGGTCCAGTGAAACCACTGTCGGGCACCCCCTCATTCTCAAGCAGCCCCCAAACCTAAGGTGCAACACCCAAGCGCACCCCGTTTAAGCCACTCTCTGCAGCCGCCAGCCCTGTCCCCACGCAGGACATGGGGCAGCGCAGGAACTTGCTCCCGAGCCGCGCCGCTGGGCCGCTTCCCTCAGCGGGGCACGGACGGGACCGCCACGCTCCCCCCGCGGCCCGCCGGGGATGAATCGGCACTTTCTGAGCGAGGGGAGGAAGGGAAAAAAGAAACAAAAAGAACAACCCCCCCACACACACACACCCGCTCAGAAGCGCTCCCGCGGGCGCGGCTGGGCACTGCCGCCTCAGGCGGGCCGGGGCGGCGGCCTCCCTGGGGCACCGAGCTCCTCGCGCCGGATCCCCGCGAGGGCCCTGCCCCACGCGCGCGCGGCGCGTCACGGCGCGACCCTCGCCCCACAGCGCGCGCGGCGCCTCCCCGCCGTCACGTGCCCGCGGCTAGGGGGCGGCGCCCGGCCGCCGCGCGCACCTGCGGCGGCCCCCGCCTTTGTGCAGTGCAGGTGCGGCGCCCGCCCGCCCGCTCCCCCCCGCCGTGACGTCACGCGGCCGCGCGCGGGGCACGATGGGAGAATCCCCATGTTTTCCGACAGATGCTGCCGGCGGCGCGGCGGCTTGAGGCGACGCCGCGGGCAGCGCTCGGCGGGAGGCAGGGGACGGCGGCGGCGGCGGCGGCGGGCCCGCGCCCCGGCTCTTCCCCACCGCCCCGGCGGCATGGCCCGCCCCGCCGCGGCGCCGGCGGCTGCCCCCTGAGCGCCGCGCCGCAGCCTGCCCCCGGCGCCGGCGAAGATGCTGCCGCGGCTGGGCTTGCCCGGCTGACGCCCCGCCGCCGCCGCCGCTGCCGCCGCTGCCCGGCCGCCGCCGGCCCCATGCGCGCCGCCCGCTCCTCCCCCCGCCTCTGAGCCGCCCGCCCTCCACCTCATGGCCGCGTCCGAAGAAGGCACCGGGTGTTTCCTCCCGCGCGGCAGGTCGCAGAGTGACCCCAGCATCCTCACCGAGCCGGCGGGCACCGCCGCCCCGCAGCACCCGGGTAAGGGCCCGGCGGGCGTCTCCGCGGCCGGGCAGCGCCGGGCGCGGCGGCCGCCGCTCGCCCCGCGCCGGGAGGACTTGGGCGGGCGGGGGGACATGGGCGCTAATAAAGCAGAAAGGAGCAGGCTGTTTGCCTGGGATCACCATGGCGACAGGAGGAAGCAGGGCCGTAATTAAACGCTTTCTCCCCACAAGAAGGTAATTTTCACTTCACGGGGAGAAGTGTAATCTTCTTATGAAGTGCAGTCACAGAGGGTGGTGCTGCGGGGATAGGGCTGAATTGCTGGAATATAAATAGAATACTGTGATTAGGGTTGGGTTTTTTTCCCCTTTAAAACTGGCTAATGATGTTTCCAGCTTAACTTCACTTTGAGGAATAATTCTAAATATCTGTAGATGGTGACTCAGTAATTTCAGACTGTCACGGTCTAAGCAGTGATGACCCCTTTAGAAAAAAAAAGAAACAACTTGAAAAACTGTATCACTTAATGTGATGCAGCCACATCACTTTAATGTGATGTGGCTGCAAGGAAAGGTCCAACAACAAGCTGGAAGCAAAGGCTAAGAGCCAGTTTATATAAACCTAGATATCAGGCAAGAATAGGAAGGTTTCTTTATGAGAACAAAACAGTAGGGACAAACATAGCATAAGACAATGAATGGGATGTTGATCGTCGCTGCCCAGTACATTGAACTGTGCACCTGGAAAGGGGGTTGGGTTTTCGGTCAGGCGCTGTCAACCTGGAACAGACAGTCCCCAAATGCAGTTTTGGGTTGGACATTAGTTCCTGCTTTTTTCAGATTAGTGAGTAAATAAAATATTCCAGTGTCCTTTGAAACACCTGCTACAGTGCATCCTTCTGAACCAATGAAGATATTAATATTTGTGGCTATTTTAAGTTTTGTTATTTATTTGTCTTACCAAGCAATTCTGAGCACCTTGCTCTGCAGTGAAATACAAATTAAATTAACAGAAACAATAGATGATTTATCTCTGATGCCCAACTGTTCTGATGCCTTAAGTAAAGGGAACAAAGGACTCTTCTAACATGAACTGCTCGACTCACTCCCAAAGGGGCAATCTTGACTGAAAGAGGAATGTATGTTTCTGCCATTTGATTTCTGGAAGCAGAAGTGACTAATGAAAGGAAAGGCATATGAAATCTCAGCTTTAACTCCTCCATGTTATTTTCTGCTAGTCAATAATTTTGATGTTTTTGAAATATGCAACAAAGAATGTACACAACATGTCTGACATATAGACAAAATATTTTAAAATGTTATGTTTTTTGTAAGGAGAAAGAACTATGGGTACAAAGTAGTGTTCTCCCCCCTAATACAGACTTCATCAGATAAGACAGTGTCCCATTGCATGGCAGAAGCTATACTAATGCCCAAGAAAAGAGGTCTTTTATGGTATCATGATATACAAACAGTATGTGGAGAGAAACAAAAGGTGATAAGTAGATATGGTTTCTGTGCAGGATTGCATTAGGTAGGTACAAATGGTTAGTGAGTATAGTTAGCAAGTTTGGTAAGCTTTTCAGGTTTTCCATTTATTTTAAAGTAATTTCTCAAACAGTATTGGGCACCTATATGTCTAAAATTGAAACTGAAATGAACGGATATTATTTGAATAATATTTTACCACAGTAATACCACGCAGTATTGTAAGTAATCACTCAGTCTATAAGCACATACATTCATGCAATCAGCTGTTCAAAAAAGAAAAATAATTTATACGACTGTAAGAAATATATATGCCAAACCATATAATTGCATTTTTATCTTTATTGTTCTATAAGAT
Organism: Dromaius novaehollandiae; assembly: GCF_036370855.1. Lineage (NCBI taxonomy): Eukaryota > Metazoa > Chordata > Aves > Casuariiformes > Dromaiidae > Dromaius > Dromaius novaehollandiae. Next base: position 16,670,272 of record NC_088113.1, read on the forward strand.
AACTTTGTTATCATTATAGTATCAATGCAATCATCTATGGACTCTAAGTCAAAAGAAACTCTTAGGTGCACTAAATGGTACAAAGTGTGTGTTTACATCCCAACCCTGCTTGCAGATAAGCCCTGTAGGGGAGGATAGAAATAAATTTTCTATTTGACAAGGTAGGATTCCTTGTTTGTTTAAAAACTAAATATGCATTTTTATTTACATTTAAATCATATATTTAAATTAGATAGACAAATAAGCCAATAGCAAAGTAAGGATATGACTGAAGGCTCCCTACAAAAACGTTCCTACTTTTGTGTGGCATTTGAATGACACTATATTCCTGCCGGAGACACAATCTTATTTTGTCGTAACATTTTCTTGAACACATGGTGTGGTCAAGGATTATTCTGCACCAATTCATCTGTCCATGTCTACTCTAGGAAAGTATATCAAAGTAAGGAATGTGGTAATAGATGAAGCCAGCCTGTTTTCTAAAGATTTTCCTGCTGTTCACATGGGGTTCGTTTGAAGATGCAATTTGTATTCCTCTTCTTGACCTATACAGTTAACAGTAATTTTTTTAACCCAACTTTACCCAAGAAAATTCAATGGCACCAAACAGCTGAGGATGTAGAAGTGGCAGCCTATAGCTTTTCATGTATTTACCTAAGAACATCCTCTGGTGCGATGCTTAATTTTCCCTTCCGTCCTGAAACACCAGCTTAACAGTTGTGTTGACTGTACACAGCAAGGTTACGAGACTTGCCGCAGGAGTTCAGAGTCCTTTATTGCTGGACCACATAATCCCTTTTATCTGATACTGAGCAATGTAAACATCAGACTCAAGGAACTCAGGATGAACAGACTGCAGATGGCAAGTGCTAGTTCACCTTCCTATTGTAATCTGGTTAGCTTTCGTTTGCAATCTTTTCATGGACTATCACTTGAGGTCAAGTCTCAAAGGGAGTTTCCCACATGTGACTAAAGCTACAGGGCTTTTAGGGGAAAGAAAAAAAAAAAGCTAAAAAGGACTCCCTCTTCTTACAGTAGTAGCACACAATAACTAACTAACTAGCTGGTTCAAATAGCCTTATATGTTGATTTTCCAGTTCTGGAAGCTCACAATCCTGACTGATGCCAGTGAAAGCTGAAATTACTCCAAGCTTTGAACAATCAAGGCTTCATGTTAAAGCTTCTTATCTAGTGTATTTTTCTTCACAAAGCATTCACTGTAGAAATGGAAAGCTATTTTATTACCTTGATTTACCAGAACAGATGTTATCTTGACAGACCACAGTGAATTTCATAATTAAATGTGTGAAAAACTTAAAAAATTAACAGATACTACTAGCTTCTTATTAAATGTTCTTGTAGTAAATGAGATAAACAAGGTGTTCAGTACACTGGACTAGAGGCAGTTAATAGTTACTTGTACTAAAACAGAGATACAAATTTGCTGATTTAGATCCTTCACATGCGGCTTTAATTAAACAGCAGCTCCTCACAGTGATCAATTAATATATCACAGTCATGGTCTGAGAAGGAAATATGGCCTTTAGTTATCTGTGGCAGGCTTTGCTGACAAATAGACCATTTCCTCCAGCAGTTAAATGGTGCATATAGCTCCTATTCTTAGTGCAGGGAATACTGGGAGCAGTATAAGAAAGCTAAGAAGGAGTGAATGTTTCTTTGTTTTAATTGAATTGGTTATTTTCTCCTTTAAGATAAATAATACATTTTAGCTTGTTATTTAAGGTGTATTTTATGAGAATTAACAACAAACACTGGACTTCATATTTCAGTCTTAATTTAAGCACATTGTCTCATTAAGTGTGCAAGCCTTACAAAGTAATACACCTTGCACTTGAGAAACTCACCTCAAAATACTTATCTTACTTAACTGTAGACTATCTTTAGACAGTGCTGTCTTTAAGAAGGTTAATTTCACTTCTGTTATTGTGCCATGACTTAATGCCAGATTCATGGGAAATGAACCATGATCAGCACGACTTTCATTTGGAAATCTCATAGGAAAGATTTTTAAAACCAGTAGCATCCTTCTGCTGCCAATTAAGAGAATTGGGAGAAGTCCAGAACTCCTATTGTATCAGATTTTATATATCCACAACTTGATTGCAGATATGGCGTTACCTCTGAGCTGAAAAAGTCAGCTGTCTAAATTATGCAAAACTACTCTAGAAAATATTACATCCTGCCATAACTTCAAGGGGAATTTTGAGAGGCAGTTATGAAAAATGAAAACTGATAAAATACTAGTTACACTCTAATTTAAAAAATTAAAAGGTGAGGGAAATTGACTCAAACTCTAAAAGACAGTATCACATAAGAAAACATAATGCAAAGAGGGATTTCATTAATCCCAGAGATCATAGTTTTCTTTTTCTTTCCCCCCTTCCTTTTCCCATCCCCCATCTCTCCAGGGAAGGATCAAGAGAGAAAGGAGAGTCTAAAAAGGCCAGGGATATGAAATTCAAAACAGATTTCAACATGACCATCTATTTGAGGGACAGTTTCAGGAAACCAAAATGATGGTCTCATTATATTCTTCCAGCAGTCAAAGGGCATAAAAAAGATTGACAGTGTCATTTGGTTTGTAGTCACAGAAAAAACAGGGCTCCACGGAATGAAGAAGAGCACTCCATGTCAAAGCTAGGTACTACCTGAGAAGAAGCAGACAACCATGACAACATGAAAATGCCACTCCCCCAGCAGTTTGGGGACAATCCATTTAATTTGCAGAAGTGTACATTGGTGCTATCACATTTTGCTCTTTATACTGCTACTTTTCCTCCCTGGCACCATCCAATTAAAGAATACTTTTTCAGGATTGGCACTACTGGGCTCTTCAGTAGACCTTGCCAATGGTCCACTCTATCTGCCTTCTCCAGTGTAGGATCTGTACCAAGGCAAGGAGCTGCTGCAGTGCAAACAGTAGTGTTAGATCTCGTTAACAGCTGTATTAACATAATTTCTAGCATTCTGTTTGGAGAAGACAGATGAAGCACATGATGAAGGAGAGAAGGAGGATTCTCAGCCACTGCACTATGCTGTGGTGTGCTTGAAGATCTGGCAAGTTAAAGCTACTTCAAAATAGTTGTCCCAGACATGTACAGTTATGTTGCTGCCAGACACTGATTCACTTTTTTTTTTTTCCTACTGATATCGCGTGTAATCAGCAGCCCTGAGAACTAAATTAAGTCGAGGGAGATAACAACTGCATAAAACTTTAAGCTCCTTCACCACTGTTTCTAGTTATCGTAATTCAAAAGTTTTGTAGCAAGAAACATTCTTGTAAGTATATTTCCAGGATGCTAAGAGACTTGATGTGGTTTTTTTCCTTTTATATTGTCTCTCTTTGGACTGAAAGATGACCTGTTACCCAGCAGTCTTGTATGCAATATAAGGACATCAGCCATGTAATAAAGCCTTAAGGAAAATCATAATGCAATAAAGCATTAAGTATAGAAATACTCTATATCTCTTGACTTTTTTTTTCTTTCTTGCTTAAAGCTGTAAGCTAGCCTGGATGGACTGTATCACTCCCTTCATATGTCTACCGTTGGCTTCCCATAGCCTATCAGGGTTGATTTACACTGCTAAAGGTTTTAATTAACATTAGTTGCTGCCGTATTCATTCTTTCAACAAGTTTCCTCAGTTTGATGAGTCTCTTGCAAAGTGTTAGGGAACATGTTAGCAGTTGGAAAGCTATGCTTTTCCTCCTTTTTAGCTATCAGGACAGCGCATTGGTTAATTGAATGATGTCAGAAGCTATTGGCTAGAGAGTTTTGAAAACTCAACTTAATTGCATATTAAAAGCAAAGTATAGTAGGTCTGGGCTGCAAATGCTTGTGAGGAAATAAGGGAAGGCAAGCAGAAGCAGGGGTACAACTGGAGTGCAGATAGATTGGTGCCAGCATTCTGAATCTGCTCCAGTGAATTTGCTGCAAATCAGAATCATTCTAGGCCCATAATTCAGAAAAACATTTAACCATACGCTTAACTTAAAATATGTGCAGAAGACTCAAGCAAAATGATAGCAGAGTGAGTATCAGGACAGGAAAAGATGCTGTTGATGCCCTGCCTGACAGTTGGATGGTGCTGTCATCCTTTGGAGGTCATTTAGACTACTGCAACTTAGATCAGGGACTTACAGGCTTAGCCATGATGTGTTTAGTCATTACATTAGTTTTCAACTTTGATGTTAACAGTTGAGCCAAGCCGCCTATTGAATGTGTTTCTCCCACCAGAATGATTCTGGTCTGGATTTCATTGTCCTGTTTTAGCCAGTGAGTTCTGTTAACAGAGTTTCTTTACCCTGCATCATATTTCTTCTGGAATAAATAGTGTGTCAGGTCTCCTACATCCTTTCTCAAAAGTATTAATTTATAACTGAAATTAAATAAGCTAGGCAGTGCTTTTGCTCCAGTTTATGACTTTACCTTATTTTTTGTGTATATGGAGCTTTATCATATTTAAGTTCCTTCGCTTAAAGTCAGAATGTTTCTGTTCTAATCCAGCCAAAAGGCTACCAGCAGAAACTTACTGTTCCACATATATTTAGTTCCTCAGATGATACCACAGGGACTATACCCAGAGACAGAAGCATTCAGGAGGGACTAGAAACATACAGGACATTAATTTACTTTCCAATTTAATATCCCATTTCCTTCTACTCTGAAATCCAGATTTCCGTCTTATAAGGCTCCCCAAAATATTTTCTATTTGTGGGAATGTGCAGTGAGAGTCTTTCATGATGTAGTACCAGAAAAATCATCACAGTATTACCAAGTACCGCAATGCTAATTACTGTTTTACAAAGGCGCCACTGTGCTTTGTGGAAGCTTGTTTTCTTTCTCATTAAATCCCCAGTCCCTTGCTGATCTGATCTAACTGGACACCAGGTCCCTGTCCTGCAGAGGAACTTCACTGGCTGCCTGGTTATTTGACTAACTGGAACTGTAACTACCTAGTTTGGTTTTTGGGATTCAGGACAGAGGTTGGGGGAAGTTACATTTTAATACTGCTTTTGCAGTAGTTAAGTGAGATCAGTTAATATGTATACTGTTCATGTTGAAGGGGTTTTTTTTAGGCTTTCCCAAGACTGGACTGTTCCCAGTCTCCCACTAAGGAGACTTAGTGGTTAGCCAAATATTAGAGTTCCGTAAATGAAATATAGAACTTTAATGGGAAAAAGAAGCGTCTCACATTTCTTTTTTTTCCCCTAAATCTCAAGTTGGCAGGTAGTGGAAAGCTTTTTAAACCATTTAAACCTCTTTATTCAAGAAGTGGAAATACTGATTATATAGCATCATAACATAGACTGGATTTATATGAATCAGTTCAGCATATGGGAAATACCTGAAGTGTTGTTTTATGAACTTCTTTTCCATATATAGAAACTTCTGCATCCTTGAGTAATAACTGAGGATCCTGTTTTCCTCCTAGCTTCACAATAATTTCTTTCTGAGCAGAAGGATTGGACAGAATCTCACCTCGAAATGTGGATGCTAATGGGACTGTCACACAATGCAAATGTGTGCTCTTCTCCCACATTGCAGAGAGCCAGTGCACGACTACTCTGTTATTCCAGGTGTCTGTTAGTTCTCTTATTCTCAGTTCTACTAGCAAAACCCTTGGGGCACATACAGGATTTGGTCTAAACTTGAGTATCAGAATTTGAGTAGATAGTCTATCATGTATCAAGGAAAAGCATTTTCGCTAGTTATCTGATCTAGCAGTTCTGGAGATTTTTCTAATATCCTTTGTTTCCTTGGTTGAGTTAGAATTAATTTCTTAGGTCTAGAATGTTTTAAATATTATCTTCCCTTGTTCCTGGGAGTCCTCTCCCTTGCACCAGAAGGAACCTTGTTATGTATGCACAAGTTCTTTCTTCACAGTTAGGTTTTGGTTGCAGCTACAATATTTTGGCATTAAAAGCAGTAGGGATGGCATTGCACACTGTGCAAACAATGCAGGATTGATTTTTTTCTTGGTATCTAGATAATGCATTTGCATCTCATTGAAAGAAGTCATAGGTCTTGAGTATACAACCTTCAAAGCATGCTTTATGAGAGAAAAAGTGCTTTTTCACAGTAGCGATATCCCATAGATCACACAGAAAAGTATTACAAGCCTCTTCTATACTCTCTACAAAGGGCGTTTCTGTTTCCCTCCTTAACTCTTCACATGTTTTCATGTGTCATAACAAAAACTATCACAGATTACAAAAAAAGATTCAGGCTCAGATTCTCCAAACACAGATGTCTAGTCTGAGTAATATCTAGGGGCCATAACTGAAATAGATATAGGATTATGCCAGGTACTGTGCAGCATATAAAGCGAAACTGTTCCTGCTTTAAGTAGTTTGCAATCTAATTTGGAAAAAAAAACAAAAACAGAAAACAGTGAATTGAAAGAAGTGTTTCTCATAGTTTACATATGGGGAACTGAGATTTAATAATGGTCTTGTCTGGGTTTCTTTAGGGAGCCAGTGGCACCACTGAAAGTTCACTCTGCATTTCTCAAGTCCCAGTAGTATGCACTAACCACAGAAATCATACCCCGCAGGACTACTGTTGGCGTGAAAGTTACTCATGTATCTAGGTGTTCCAGAGTCCACTAGTCAACCCATGGAAAAATTGGAAGGGAGGAGAAAAAATATTTTGTATAGAAAAGCAAATGAGTTCTCACTCATTTGGTCAGACAACTTTGATTTGAGGGTTTTTTTTAGTGTAGTTGCAATTTCTTGCTCTGTAGCTTCTAGTGCTTGATGTTACTAAGAGAAAACAGGTTAGGCAAGGATATTTTGGAAATTTGATGAATTAAGAAAAAACATTTTGAAACTCTGCTCTTCGATGCAAAACGTTACACTCGGAGAGTTTATTTAAGATCACAGGCAAGGTGGGTTTTTCACTTGAAGATTAAGGCTAGAATTTCTATCTGTTAAAAGTCTTGATAGATTCAGTCTATATGCTCAATATTGTTTCACCTAGTAAGACAAAAAGGGAAGTCATAGGCCTTTTGATGAAAGATGGAAAGGGATTTTTAATTACTTATTGGTACTACTTTTTTTTTTAATTTACCTTCCAATGACCTTTTGGTATGAAGCAGAGATAGCTGGGAACTTGACAGAGAAAATTAAAAACAGAAAATATCTATTTGTCCCTCTCCGCCTGCCAAAGCTTTGAGCAGGTATATATATATCAGTTTCAACAGGGATGGAATTAAAAAAGATTGAAATCAGTAAACAAGTGTCTCTTTCCTAAATTAGGCAGAATGGGAACTTGAACAGAATGGAAATGCTTTAGTCCATCAGCTATTTCTTTGGAGGAACGGAACCTTTTCTTATTTTTTTCTCTTTAATATTGCAAGCCTTATTTTAAAACAAGAATAAACTCAAAATTTGACTGCATACAATAAGTACAAGAACTCAGACTTAATCTGCACACATAATCTGTGCACACAGTTAGGTGATTCTCTATGCAAATAAGATAAACTCATTTGTCTTCCAAATAATCATAAAAACTCCCTCAGACTTCAGCTATGAACGAAGGAAGATGTTTTAGGATTAGTGAGTCAATTCATGTTTGCACCACACTTTGAAAACGTAATGAGGTACATAATGCTGGGAGTCATGTTTTTCTGGAAACTGTTAACTGCTTATTTTAGTGGTTAGTTAAGTGACAGTTATATTAATCTTTTGCAATCTTTATATTTGGATCTCTGCTTTAAAACTGTCCAATTACGGCTATAATTAATTGGTTACATCATTTGTTTGTTTATAACATTATGGCAATTTTTAAATGAAGTGTGTGGCTGTGTATTGTAAATACCTAGAATCAATGACCTTGGTTTCTCTGAGCAGGCCAGCCTTACAAATATCAATGAGTAAGTAAGGCTAAATATGAAACTTTCATATTGTTTTGAAATGTAGGTAGAGTTTATATAATAATGCAACGGATTCTTTGTGCCCATTAAGTCCCATGCTTTTTTTTGAAATCCAAGCTGATTTATTGTCTAACATATACACAATTTATATGTGCCCTAGGGAGCACATCACATAACTACTTCAAGCAGGTCAATAGCTTCATGCTTGAGTCTGCATTAATATTTCAGGAAGATGATCTTAATCAAAGAGTGTCTTGTCTTGCTTTCTGGAGTACAGTAATATCCCCTAATCACACATGGTTCATGCATACAGACCTATGATTATATCTAAAGAAAGGCTTATCCTTATGCACAAAGCACTTCATCATTGTTGCATTTAATGAAGAGACACTTCATGTGTTAAACACCTTATTATTATTATTATTTTTAACATCCTCAAGCTGTTCTTAACCAGCAACTGGACATTGATTACAGCATTACATCAAACCAGTGAAGCCTCCAACACTTTCTGAGGGTTGCTAGATCCCCTGGGCCATGCAGTCTTCCCTATGCCTTGCCCATACCGATTTACCGTGAATGTCTGTCACATTTCACTCAGCCGCTCACAGAAGCCTGCATCTTACCCCTTACTCAACCAGCCTGCACTGAGACTTGTTCTTTTAGCCTTACAAGAACATGAGAAATGCTCTACTGGGTCAGAACAGTGGTACCTCTAGTCTGGTACACTGTTCTTGACAGTGGCAGTAGGAGATGCTATTTAGGGAGAGCATGCTAATCTAGCCTTGAAGCTTGACGCAGTCTGGAAACAGAGCAAAGGCAGTCTTGGGTGACTGCATGAACACGGATGAACACAAAATGAAATATTCAGGGTCAATCGGGTGAATCTGAGTTCTCATAACACATGGAAGTGTTGATGCTTTGGGCAAGTTTGCCCACCATATTGAACAGCCCTGCTCTCTTGGTGGAACTCAGACAAAACATTAGTTGAAATCAGTCTCGAAGAAAGTTTCTTTGCTCCTGCAAGTAGTTTTTAGTTTTTCATCATTAATGATATGAATCTGTAGGGAATATTTAGACTGAACAAACCTTCCCAACAGAAAGGGTTGGCTACTACTTTACAGAGGAATTATACACTCTTCTTTATTTCCAAATCTTGTGGCGTAAGAGATGTGATGAGAGTGCTTGCAAGAAGTAACTGCGTTAGCCAGAATACATCAGCCTCCAGAGCTAAAAAGCTTTCAGTTATGCATGAAGTGCAGAGTTGGGAGAGACAAGGGACAGAAGTGGATGCCAGGTGGTTTAGGACTGGAGCCTGGAAAGGCCCCAACATGATATGTAGTGTCACAACATTATTTCGTTTGGACCTGAGAACTGACCTTTCATGGTGAGGAGACGGAGAAAGGAAAGAGTTAAGAGAAGGGTTTCTTCTCAACCAGCACACATTATGGCCACTGCTGAACATCCACTTGAGGGACCCCCTGAATTAGGCATTGAAACGTAAGTGAGCATAGCAGTGTGGGACAGCTCGATTGAGAACCTTGAAGTCTGATCATCTCAATTTGTTTCAGCAGCAGAGAGAAAGTGAACAAAGTCACGCAGTAGTGTGCCTGAGTCACTGCTAACGGTGGCTCAGAGATTGGGGGGATTTCAGGAATGACTGCAGAAAAGGGGAGCAAAGTTCCACAGACTTTCAGTGGCAGCCCTTGGAAATCCCAGTCATTAGGATTATTTGACAAATTCTGCTCTATATGCTAGTTTATCTCTTGTTAACTAAATCCTAAGCCTCTCTGGGTTGCTGACAATACGTGGTAATGTATATAACCCTGGCTTAACTGGGTCTCTCTGAAGTTTATGCTTTGCAGATGGAACTTTTATAATTGTGTAAACTCTACATTTATAATGATGGAAGAAAAAACAATCTGAATTAGCCTTTTTTCTATTATACCAGCTATGCAGACTGTGGGTAGCAGCTTTTGGGGATTGCAAAGATTTCAAGGAGAACAGCATCCTATTCTCAGAGCAGTTCAGCTTAGCTTTGGCTGAAATGTTTTTTTCCATCACAGTTGGTCATTTGATTTTGCTGTAACAATTTTGTAACAATTTTTCGCGAAATGCCTAGAAGCAGACAACTAGTACTAATATTAGAATACTAGCTATGCAGAGAAAACTCTAGAAAAGAGAAAATGGAGCTTAGTTCTTTGCTCACGCAAGTTCTCCACTTGTTTACCATGAGCTTAGTATGATTCATTTCTTGTTTACACTCAAGAAAATGAATGGGGAAATCAGAACTCAGATAAACTCCTCATATCGCTTCATATGTCATACAGGAAATATTTTACTCTAGGGAACTCAGCAACCTGTAACACTGCTTCCTGCAAGTGAGGAACCTAAGTGTCACCTGGGAATCCCTTATCATTTAGGAACACAACATAGGTCCTGAAGAACATACTATTTTTACTATAAACTACTGATACTAATTCAGAATTGGATTGTATGAAACAGAAAGTTACATCTTCACTAAAACCGTGACTCTGCTAGATCTGTAATAGCAGCAAATATCATCCATTGCCTGAGGCTAGTTTACTTGAACCCTCAAAGTAGTGGTTAACTTAACAGATGACATGATCAGATGCATATTTTCTTAAGGCAAACATAGGGTACATGAACAACAGCTGCCAAGATAGATAGCAAATATATCTCTTAGTGTTATGGTGTATGTTTTCTGCTGTATTTCAACCAGAAGAATAAGCTGAAAGGAAGCCAAGTAAAATAGATCATTTCAACAAGCAAAAGTACAAAGTGGCCTTCAAAAATCCAGAATATTCTACATGAATGAAATTATATTAAGATGGGCCCTTAACTCTTCATAGAAATGTATCCTGTATCTCCCTTTAGTTCAACAAACTCTCTTTGAAGACACAGGTTGATCCGTAACACTGCTGGTGTGGCCAGTGGGGTTCCTCCTACCTCACCGAGTTAGAGCTTTCCTCCACAATTTTGTTCTCTTGTGAGAAGGTAGAATTTGTTGCAACTTTTTACTTACTTTCCAGTCTGTTTTCTCTACTACATGCTTTTCACTTTTCTCCCATCTAGTCTGAGTTCTTCCTCTTAGCCAGCACTTTTCTTCAGCTTTAGCAAATGCAGCAGCTCCCTGCTCCAGATGACTTTCTCCTGAATTGTTCCTTTGGGAACCGAACGGGTGTTACTACTGCAAAAACAGAGAAACCAACAAAGCCTGCTTTCCTGTGGTTTCAGCATTTTCAGTCCTCAGTTTGACCTTATACTGTCAAAAATCTCAATTATGACTTACGATGGGATCATCTCTTGTCTAATGAAATGTTGGCCTGGCTAAAAACCTCTCCCCTTGGGCACTGGTAGTCTCTCCTTGTGTGGATGCTTTGGTGGGTAGCAAAGCTGACCTCACACTGAAGCTTTTCCTTACAGGTAATACTTAATAGGGTCACTAGTGTCCTTTTTCATGAACTATCCTTTGTTGAAACTTGCCAGTGGGCTCGGAAGCTATTGTGGGAACATGAGATCAAAATAAATAACCCTTGTCTCTGAAAGAAGAACCTAGGACCAAAAAAGAGAAGAAGCTGTTTTCAGTAACTTGCTGTTCCATTTATATTTGTCTTACTCTTGCTCTCATAACACTATTTCTAGGATTTGTTTAGACTTCATTCCAACACACCAAAGGCCTCTGTTTCTTCTACCAACCTCTTGGAAAAGATCTGCCCTATCACCTGGGGCATTACTCATCTATCTTATTTGGGAGACAATGTTTTATATAATCTCTTTTGTCCTGTACTTGCAAAAAATTTAAGCCACTTGCCATGCTGGATATTAATATTTCTCTACTAGAGCTGCCCATTCCCATTGAGCATTTTAGACCTATTTTTTGGTCTTTCATTAAAAAAACAGACCTGCCAGAAGCTTATGCATTTTGAGACCCCGATTTGTTTGGCTCTTCTAATAAAGTGGTTTTAAAAGAATTATGTTATTGAATGTGTTTTTAGCAGCTCAGACACAATCAAAATGTCACTGAAATCAAACCCACTCTAAATGTTGGAAGGGGTGCATATCAGACGATGCTTTCACTCTACCCAAAGGGACAGATCTCTCAGAAAGAACACAATACACCTTTCTAAATATATGTATTTCTCACTCTATTAAAAGAAATGGAAGCCTACTTCTGGTGGGTTTAATTAATTAGCATTTAATTCCAATTCCCCTCCCAACCCCACTGAAAAATTCCCCTGCAATTTGTCATCAGAGCACTGCAGGATTCTTTTTTAGATCTCGGTAGCTGATATAAAGTTGACTGAGAACAAGAACTACTTTTGAGCAGATTAATCTAAATATACATATGCAAGTAGAAAAATATGCAAAAGTAGGTACACTAGATTTTCAAAACTGACTTTGATTTTAAGTAGTTACTTGAAGAAAAAGGAAAACCTCAGGTATTAGATCATGGTTTTTAAAAAATACTGATTTTTAGAAAAACAATCTTTTTTTCCTGCTGTATGTTAATGATCTGATTTTTAGTCTGATAGTGTCTGTTAAAATGAAATTATACAGGCTTAGAAATATCTTTTCTGACAGAAAGAGACAAGTTTAAGCATATCAGGGCCAATGGGAATGCATGCAGGTTGGGGATTTTGTTGTTACATATCATAATATTCCGATAATACAGGAGAGATTACAGAAATATGGGGTAGTCTTATTTTGTCTGACGTTGTAAAGAAAGAAAGACTTAAAGGATTAGTCTTGATAACTTAGCTGTTCCTTTGCAACATATTGTGATATAATAGGAAATAATGTAGTGCGCCTCTGAACATAAAAGAGAGCCTCTGGTCAGAATCTCGTCAATGCCAGAAATGATTTAAAGCTAGCTAACAGTCCCAGTTTTCTGTCCCAGAAGTGACAACACGAGATGTAACACCTCTTATTCCCATACTGCGTAAGAGCATATCCTGCGTATGATTAAGATATCATTCAACACGACTAATTCCTCAAGATTCACTTCTCTTCCCATTGTTAGAAACCCGAGGACAGTACAAGAAAGTTGGATTAAGTTTTGGCTAGAAGCTGTTGCTTTGACAGGGAATGAAGCTATCTAGCTGCTTTCATTTCCAACGTCTGCTAAGAGGGATGGGCTAAGGAGGCAAAGCGGTAGAACAGTTCTTTATTCAAGTGAGCTAGCAAGGATGCACCTAATTTAAACATTCAGTGGACACAAAGATTCACTCAGTGTACTAACAAATTACTGTAATGAAGCATTTGCACACCCACACACACATTTATACACATGCTGTTGCTCAGCTTGCACCTGCAATGATGGTGAATAGATGTGTAATTGCATATATAAGTTGTTGAAAGAACAGCTACTATGCAAGGTCTAAAAAGCTATAGTAAATGAATGGTTTTTTTCCTACACATTTCTATGGTTGGCAACTTTCTGGAATATGCTTTACCACATAAATTCTGCTTCTCCATTATACAGCTCTCAAAGACTGTTCCAGGAGGCCTGTATCAACTCTCCAGATGTTTGTACTGAGTCACGAGCAGGTTAGCAAACTGGTCCGTGGGCTCACGTCCCCGGCAGCGCCAGAGAGCAGGGAGCCTCCCAGCTCGTCTCTGACGCCGATAAGCCTAGAACAAGGGCAAGGGCTAGAGAGCCAAACTTCAAACAGACTTGGATCCTGCAGCTAAAGAAAGTTGTGTAGAAGAGTTTGAAAACCGCTACTGGAAGATTTCCCTAACAGTAACAAATACTGCATGCTAAAATCTGGGCCATTTGTCCTGTACGTTTTGCTTATGACAGTACAGTGTTTCCTGGCTCGCAGCCTTCAAGTCACACCTTATGGTCCCTTGACTACAAATCTGTAATCCCATATTCAGAGGGGACACTAAAACAGTTAATTCATACTGCTTCATTAAACATCCAGGTCATGTTCTAACCTTTAAAATCATGATTACGATTGTGAAATTTTTAATTATACCTTCTCAAATCAATTTTTTGTTCTCTTATTTCCCTTCTAACATATATCTGTGCATAAAACAAACATCATTGGTAACTTTGATGTTTTGCGTCCTCCAGAATATCACTGATATTTCTTTGTAGTTTTTTGACTGACCCAGTGCCACTGTTCTCATCTTGTCATTTGGATAGCTTTCAGAAGGCATGACTTCAAAGCAGCTACTCCAAAATAATGTCTGGAGTGGTTTTAAGTAGCTGCTTCATTTCCTGATTGTTCTGCCCACAACTCACTTTGCCTTCTGAGATGTGAAGAAGGCTTCATCTATTCCACTGCCATATATGTCTATTTGAGGTGACAATCTTATTTAGGATTATTTTCAGGAGAGATGGGTTATTTACAGCAATTGTTTCCCGAAGATACATATAGTAACATTTTCATAAAGTGGCATCAGCTCTGGGATCCCAAGATTACAGTGCTTTTGTTTATCCTTATCCATTTCTCTGCACATCAGCAAATTGAAGCTACTCCAACATCAGATTCCAGTAGAGTGATATTTGAATAATATCAAATAATTTGCATTCAAATAATTATATTCTTGTTTTCAGTCTTTTTTTTATTGAATAGAGTTTCAGCAGGTTATCCAAGTTGCACATCTAAGCCAATACTTCACTGCAAAACTTTATTTGCATTATTTAAATGCATGGACACTAAACTGTCATCCTCTCTCAGGCCTTATTTCATCATAAAGACCATATCCATTGAAAATTGATATAATCACTGCTTAATAGCAGTATCTCTTAAGAAGGCTTTTTTAATAATTGAAAATAATAGCGTAGGACTTTCTCTAATAATCAAGTCTAATAAGCAATAGAGTATTTTTCTCTAATTAGCAAGTTTATGCCTACTTTACCAATAGGTGATATGAACAAGTTATTCTGATTACCCTGTCCTAATAGCATAATTACATTCTGTATGGTCTCCTCTCTGCAATAGCTCTGGTAATTACAGTCTACACATGGTCCAAGACCTGATGGAGGAGAAAGGGATTTGGGGTTTTTTGTTGCTGTCATTGCTTGAATCTGTATTTAAGAATATGTAGCTAGATTTTACTCCATTGCAGCTACTGCCAAGCTCTAGGATGGGAAGAGTAGCCATCAGATTGGATTAAACTTTCATTTTTTACAATTGTTGCTGAAAAAATAGCAACTGTGATGTTCTTTCTTGGCTGAGGGGAGATAGAAAAAAGAGAGGTCAAGAAGAGATGTGACCTGTCACATATTTACATTTATATTTTCATGTGTTTCCTGTGAATATCATAGATGCAAAACACAACCCAAAGGGTCATCTGCGTTTCCCACATTTCCCTTCCTTATCACTCACATCACTGTAAGTCCACCAAGCCTGCAGTCAAGTCCTCAAACTGGCTCCCAGTGAACTTAGGAGAGGCCAAGTTAGGGCACCAATTTTGGCCCTAATGTCTCTGCATAAAAGATTGCCTATGAAGCACTGTAAGAGCTGTTCCTCTAAGACAATTTAGAATGCAGAGCCCAGGATGAAGCATTTTGAGCGTCATAAGAAGTGAGAACAAAGCTGTTAAAATCAAGAGGATTTAACTGTTGAACAATCTTGTAGCAGTGCTTGGGCAAATCTAGTCTGAGAGTCCTTAAGAAATATTGCATAACCATCCTATTTTTCAAAGTATTTCCACCAGAAGTTACATTTACAGTTGTAACACCCATTCTATTTCCATAATATTCTTATTCTCCCTTCCAGAAAAGGACTACAGAAAAGTAATAGAAATGCCAACCCAAGGCAAAGTTTGCCTTCCCAAAAGGAAAAGGGCCAGGCAGTTATGTCTGCACGTAACTAATTTATTGCTATTAATTTTATGCAGAAAGTGCCCAAATACTGAGATCACAGACAGCAGCATAAAAAAAATCTGAAACAGTCCTGACAGAATACACAAGGTTTGAAGTGGCAAAAGTATCCCGTCCTGATGATGTGACTAAGCTCTGATGGGAAGGACAGGAAGGACAATTTCACTGCTCCTGCATGTGGAATTCTTGTTCTGTAAGCAATAGGACTTCCATCCTTCTGAGAATACTACAGTGACTTCAAGAAAAAATACAATTTGCAATTTGTTAGTTCACCATGTGTGCTCTGTTTACTAAACAATAAGAGGTTTAATGAAATGGCCTGGAGACAGAAGCAGAATTTTTTGGTTGTTCATAATTTTTTAGCTGGTTTAACCATTCACCTAGAATTGTGATGCGGAGCAAATAATTGCACATGTTAATAGCAATTACAATAACTAACAGGCATAATTAAGTGATTTGTGTATGTACTCATGGGATTCTTGTGCATAGAAATAATTTGTACATTTTTGTGTCTGATTTTACAAATTTTCTTCATTGTATGTACAAGAACTCTTTTATATGTTGTTGCCATGCCTCTTGCATTTTGCACCATATTTTATACTAAATTTCAGAACATTTAAGCACACAATTACCATAAATATATATTTCAACAAAATGACTGTATTTGTAATTGACTGATTGCTTAACCGGACTGGGTGAATAATGTTACTTTATCAAGGACTGATTCTTGTGCGTTTGTCTAGGCTTCAGACAGATGAAGGGTTGTCATATTTGCTAGAAATTCTGATGTTGGCTGTACCCAGATATTTTAGGAACATGGTTTTGTAACAGAACTTTGAAAAATCCTTTTATGTGTCTTTGTGGCCTGTTAAGGGTGGTAACTGATACTTGGAATAGGCAGAGGTAGAAGGCGTCACTCTGGAGTAAGGTTATTAGATGTTATTACCTTGAAATCCCCAAACCGCAAGGGGAACCCCAGGAACCTTGCAGGGAAGCGATGGGGCTGTTCCAGGCACCGCAGAGCGGCGGCCCATGGCGAAGTTCACGGGGGCGAGGGTTTAAGGCAAATTAATAGCTTATGATAGGGGACACTGTGCATGCGCTACAGATAACAAGGGAAGCGATAATTCTTTAGGTATACAGATAACAAGGGAAGCAGTAATTCTGTAGGAATACAAGAGTCCAGACTGATGCCTATGTGGCGCAAGTCTAAGGGTCACAACCTGCTGTTCCTCACGGGTTCTGCACACCAAGTGTTTTGGCAGCTGGAATAATTGATCGGTCAGCAGGTTCCTATCTCCTTGCCAGTCTTCCACTTTTTACCCACTACGGTGGCCTTTCTTGGGAATTTATCTGTGGAAAAACATCCTTACTAAAGAGTTGATAGCACAGTGGCCAGAACTTGGCTAAACTGCTTTTCTTCCTTTAGTTTTGTTACTTATTGCTTCAAGGTTCCTTTGTCATTTGATTTTTTTTTAAGGCTAAAAAGTCATGCTACTGAATGATTACTAGCCTTGTCCCTGTTCTTGAAGATCTGTTTATTTAACCATGCCATAATGGTTTTAAATGTGGCAAACTCACTGATTCAGAACAGGTAAAGATAGGTAAAGGCAGATAAAAGCTGATTATCCAGTGCTGGGAAAGACAGGGAGTGTCTAGTCTGGAGCTGCCTACCTCCAGGGTGTGATCATCTTCTCAGAAACAGAAGAGGACAAAGCCTTCTCATTCCTATTTACAAAGGGCCAAATTTTAGTCTGAGTGGCACCCAGATTGCCTGAATGAAGCAGAAACTCAAGAGCTGTCACTAGAGGTGTCCATTTTGACTCACTCTTGGTTTCTCCACGCTTATGACATGCCAGTTCCTTTCCACAGTGATCCCGCTAGTGCCCTTCAAGAGGCCCTAGCTGACATGACTGCTTGCTTGGTAGAGTAATGGGATCCAATCCAAACATTTTTTTTTTTCTGTATATCTTCACTTTTGGAAAATTCTGATGAGATTAGCCTTGAGGTATCTCAAAACCTATTTCACCATGCAATGGAAAAAAAGGGTTATTCTAAATACTGTTACTAAATCCTGAGAAAATCGCCTAAATTCAGAGAAACAACTTATATAGGCAGGACAATCCAGAAAGTTTTAGCTCTATTGATTGTATGGTTTGGCAGTTTTATAATGCAGCTAGTCTGTTTTTCAGGGAGCAGAATGACTCACTGCAGAAGAGACAGGACTTACAATGGTTGAAGAGTTCTGATGATGTCTTTTGTGTACAAACAAAGTACAAATCCATTATATTCTGCTCTCATTTTATTAATTACTCATTCATTACTCAATGCGCTATCAATTAAGCTGCTTTGCAGTAATTCTTAGTATGCTCCTGTTCCTTTTATTGATAATAGATTTATCAGTCTCTGATTAAAAGCCTGAGTTGTTAGAACAGGTTGAAAGGATACAAAATAGCCTGCCTCTTTACAAGTATGACCCAAGGCCCCGATGACATAATTAAAGCATGCTCCAGTGGACAGAGCAGCTGCCCGCAGTGTGCGTCCTCAGCAGTCTGGTCCCAACTCCTAATGGTTACGGGCCAACCTAAAATTAATCTCCTGGAGTGTCTGGATTCTCAGTTTACACTCACATCAGAGCATAGTGAGTCAGCCTGTGCTGCAGTGAAGCAGGTACTAAAACCCAATAACAATCCATGTTTATTCAAATCATAAGCAAGTTTCCACCTCATCTTTCCCTTACTTTACAAAGTTTTATTTCAGAGCACTTGCAAATTTAAAAAATACTAAAATTCTCAGAGGCAAGGTACCAAATGGTCATCTTAAACTAGGGACACACTTCAATGGTCCTATCCTTATTTTGGCTAATTTCTCCTACAGGTTATAGTAGTCTCTCTTGTTTAACAAAATCAGGTAACATCTGTGCAAAGCAAAGTTTGAATACCCAAGCATATGTTTTGCACACACACAAATAAACGTAATTAAGAGCTGCACTCAATCACAGGGGGAACTGACGAGGTATTTGACGAGAACTGAGCAATGCCACTTGTATTTGGCTGCTGAACTCACAGAAATTTCATTTTGAACACTCTTTGCAGAAATAATCTAGCAAGTACAACTTGATGATTATGTCAAGAAAACTGCAATCCAGTCAAAGGCAATACACAGACAGAGTGTAAGAAGGTACAAATACATTACTCCTAATCATTGCATCTAACAAATTGGGCTGTAAAAACAAATTTGAGTCTATAACCTTAATTAGTAACCAGTAACCTTCCTAACCTTACTGACCTTTTAACCAGTCAAAAAAACCCAGAGTTTTGCCTGGAGTTCCCTAGATGACCTGTATAACTTTCAGATTGCATTTTATTTAACTGATACTGGCTGAAAACACAAACAAGTTCTACCTTTCTCAAAAAATACAGAAATAGCTAGTCAAAAGTGACAATCAGCGAGAAAGCTCTCCTTACTTCTTTTTATAGTCACAGTTTGAATTTCATGCATAGCAGTAGCTCTAAGGCATCGAAGCTATTAGATCATTTTTAGCTCTACCTATTATGTGAGCTGTTTTAAAGAGGAGAAAAACCTACTCAAATATATTTAAAGATAAAAGCAAAACGATGAAACACAACATTTTGAATGTATGCCAGTGTCTGTATCAATGACATTCATAAGCCAACAGCATTCAAAAACAACCACACAGAGCCTGAATTCACAGCCTGAACCATTACAGCAAAAACTGCCAGAGTTAATGTATGCAGTTGTTTAATCTCCATTGTAGTGCTGGAAGATGGCAATCATACATCCCTGCCACAGGGCTTCATTTTGTCATTAGTGTACACCAATTTTCACCAGTCACAACAGTCTAGTACGAAGGGTGGCCGTATGCTCAAATGGGGGAACGTAAGGGGAAGCCATTTAGTTACGTGCAGTATGACTGGTACCAAACATCCTTGGCCACCTGTGATTTCTGATGGGCTATAGATTTTCAGCCAGAGGAAAGTGGCTGTCTTTAGTGCAACCAGGGTGTAAATCCTCAAGCTGAGGAACTGAAGCATTTTTTCTTATCTTTCGCTTTCTCCCACATACACCCCCATTATGTTTAAAATCTGTTTAAACTGCTTATGCTGGGCAGAAGAGGAGAAGAGAAGCAAGGTAGCTTCTTGCCAGAGTAACTATCTTATTCTCTATTTTAACTGAGATGACAGGCCTACGTACCATCACATTTAGGAGAATATTCTTGGTTTGCTATTGCAGTACCACCTTGGAAAAGTCATCCAGACACGTATAATGAAATACAGACTGAATGGGGTGCATAAAACCTGCTAGCCTATTACCTTTAGAGAGGGTCATTAATTCTTACAACACAGTTATGAGGCTTGCATCCACATCTGAGTTTGCAAGCATTGCAGTGCCTGCTGCTGTTCTTATGGAGGTCTGGGATAATAGGACGTCCTCCTGCAGCTAGTGCTTGTTAGTACAAGCTTCCGGGCAGTGGGGAATACCCACATCAAATGACAAAGTTGTCTATGTATTTTCTTCTCATATCCTAGAGGCAAATGTTTACCTAATGAAGAGGTAAGGGGACAGCCTGATTTTTTTCTGAAGTCTCTAACAGTATTTTAATCAGTTATGCACATTTTTCTATTATATTTATGCTTCCATTTATTCCAAAGGGATTTGGGGTTGCTTAGTGTTTCAGAAGGTTTGGTACACAGTGCGTAAGAGGAATGTGGAATTCAGACTTTGGAAACCACTCCCGCACAGAGCCCTGTGAAACTCAACAGGAGATGGCCTAAGAAATAACCACTGCATGTTAGCATTCTCCTTTAAGGGCAGCCTGTAATCCAGTATGCTATTTAATTTTCTATTGTGCTTTCATAACCTGTGGGTATATGGGATGTACATATTTTATATACACTGACTACTATTTTTAGCCAGAGGATATTTTTGCTTCAAGAAACTCCTATAGCATTCTGATTATTATTTTCTTCTCATCTCTTACAACCTCTGGGTTGACTTAGTACGCTAATTATGTCTTCCTGGGACATTTCCTTTACCAAAGTCATATTGAGTGAAGCAAGAAATTGAAATGTAGAGGGACTCTAATGAAGACCAAAAGAATCCATTCATCTGCTGGGATTATTACTGCTATGCAAGTGAGAATCTGAAAATATTTTTGCCTGTCTTCTGCATCATATGATTTTAGACGTAAAGACCTTCATTCAGTGGATGTATTAGAAAAGTGGGGAAAAGATTTCTTGTTAAAAAATACCATTCACTCTATTGTTCTGATACAAGAACATCTGTGTTTTCATGACCAGAAGTCACGTGTTGCTAAAGTAAAGGCTGAAAAGGTCTGTTAGTTCCCATTGAAGAAAACAGCTGAACTTCCATCTACTTCAAAGAACCCCTATATGTAGTCTTGGCCATTTTAATGGTTCTCTCTAGTAATCTGAAGGCTAGAAGATCAGTTGTCATGGGAACTGGCAACAGATGACTCAAGAAAACAAAATTAAATGTTGGCTTGATGTCAACAGCTAATCTAGTGCCCTGCCAACTAAAATCACAGTTAACGCGAACCATGCCTAACAAGCTGTGATTTGAACAGAGTTGCAGCCAAAGATAGAAGTTTCTCACCCCATGAACAAGAGAACATTTTAAAAATTGAGACTACTGAAAGGACCCAACAAGTTAGGGAGCAGTGAAACTGGAAAAACCATTGGTTATAATTATTGGGTTAGAGCCTTAGCAGGTATGAATCAAAGTTTCTCCTTTGACATCAAAACCATGATACCAAATTAATTACCAAATTATATACCATTTCAAGATCTGTCTTAGCAGTTTCAAAATCTTAAGATTGATTGGTGCTGGGACATTGTCCAAGAATAGTTTTGAATTGTAGTTTCAGTGCATCTGTTATCTAGAAAATCCATTCTTATGCTATAAGCTATTTTGCAAAAGAACATACTTAAGCATACCATTTTTAGACTTGGAATTTAAGGGAATACTGTTTTTTCTTAACAATCATGTCTAGCTTTTTTTCATCATCAGTAGACTTTTTGGCATAAAGGGCTACATTAAGGGCTTTAATTCAGAGAATACATAAAAAATTGTCTGTATTGACAATGATGGAAAATGCAATCTCAGTTAAGAACAATCCACTAATACTTGGCTCCTCCTAGTGACTGTTGAATTAGTCCATATGGAGTGTAATAGAAAATAGAACAGCCTTGAAATAACATAAGTGCGTTTAGAGCATGTTTACATAAACAGGGACTATGAAAATTCGTGCAGTTTAATTTATGAATGTAAAGTGGATTAATTAAGCTGTATTAAAATCTATATGGACACGCATGTCCAGAATTAAAGTGAGCTCAATTTAATTTAGCTTTATTCTTTACCAAAGTAAATGAAGCTAAATTGAATTAAGATTACTTTAATTCTAACAGAGAGTATTCATGCAAAGTTTAGTGTGGTTTAATTAAGCCACTTCAAGCACATACTGTTAGATAATTTGGATTAATTTTTCTAAACATCACCATGTAAACAAGCCCTTAGGTTCATGTAAATGAGGACTTTCTGTACTGCATAGTCTTTCTGTGCAGTACTGTATCAGTCTGATTACTTAAGTAAATGCTCAGTGATTCACTTTTTTTTTGTTTTGGGATTTCCCATATGCATTATCTCCATGTTCTCTCTAGTGGTACTACATATTCCAGGCTACTTGCATTTGGAGCATTTTCTAGCCTTACTGCAGTGAATATTACTTTCTTGGAGTTTATACCAGAATGGTCTATCATCACGACATATTAACCTACCATAATGACATATGTGACTACGCAACCATTCTGAATTTTTAGAAGTTTTATACTGTCAATACAGCCTTGTTGTCACTGGTGGATTGCCAAAGTCCTGTTCAGAACTCATGACAATTAGTCTTCTTAAAAGTAAAGCACTCTTTGGCTAGATATGTAGTAACTTCAATAAGACCTCATTTACCTTTTTACCTATAGAAAATTCATACAGCCTTTTAAGTTTGCATTTGATATGCATCTAGATCAATTTAAGGTGAGGAACAGATTCATATAAATCTAATAATCCAAATGCATCTCCATGTTTCAAATCCACACTCAAAAGAAATTAAAGTCAGCTAAACCTACACACAAAAATCACTAGGTTTGTGAAAAACTACATACATCCGTTTAAGGGAGCAAAAATGTATATCTGCCTCAGTCTGCATACGAGGGGGCATATGCACAATCTATGCCCTACTGCATGTTTCTCCTCTGGAAGGGGAAATTGAGGAACAGACAAGGAGAAGTGGAAAGAGAAATAGGTTTTAGCTGTAACCATGCAATGCCCTGGATAGCGAGTGCATCTGAGACATTGCAGACATGTTGTAGACTGCTTCTGAAAAAGTAATTTGTAGCTGGCCTATCATGAAGCAAAGAGGGAATTGTGCTGCAATATCATGTCTTCTGGGATCGTGCAATTTATGATCTTTGTTCAAGACTGTGCCTACAGGCACAGTTTAGCCCGTATTTTGTACATATGTAATTCAAAGAAAAATAGATACACCTACAGTACACAATTCTGGCTTTTCTTTTGACACACAAACAGGTAGTTGTGCTGTGCATTGCTAAGAGCAAATAAAGTTACAAACTATATCTCATATCCAACCATTGGCATTATATTCCACATAGAAGGTTCTGTAAAGAATATAGTTGATAAATACAATTTTAGGCCTAGATTTTTATTTTGTAAAATATTGTCTAGCAGAATTGCTTTTTTCCACAAAATGTTTTACTAATTTATGATTGCTCTATATTTTTGATGTGAGTTTTGACTTTTTAATGAATCAAGGTTCTTTTCTATAGGTTCAGTATAATTCTGAGCTGGCCTTGGTGCTGAATATTAGAGTGGTCTACTCTGGCCCCATTAATAAATCACTGAACAGTATTCCCAATGCTAATTTATAGAGATATTTGTATGTTTATAAGGTTATATATTATATTCGTGTATGTCACTCTTATTACGTGATTAATGTAGAGCCTATCTCAAATTCTTAAAGCAATTTTTGGGTGAGGCTGACCAAGAGAGGCCCAAAAGAACAGTCCATAAAGGCATTATTGGGCAAAAATTCAACAATTTGCGACACACTGATTTGGATATATCTATACACAAAAGTATTATCCAGTTTTAATCCTCAGAGCAAATGAAAATATGATTTCAAGGTTATGGCCCATATGACATACAATAAACTTATAGTAAGTTGTTTAATGATTTATCCCTTATATGGAGGACCGAAGTCCATGTTTTCAGAACTGACTGCATAAAATATAAGTACTTTTACACAGCATGCAAATTCCCTTCTCACTGGTTAGTCTTTTGAAAGATCACCACAATTTCACATGAAAATGCAGCAAACATTGTGAAGTATATGTCACATGATGTTGTGAGAAGAGGTAGGATAAAATCTTAAAGGAAATTACAATTCAGTGTTACTGCTCTTTGACACTGCTCTTTCATTTGCTTTTACATTGGCTGTCATCCATGGTCATCCATATTTCAAGTTATATCCTTGTAGTGATGAATTTTAGAAGTTACAAAGACCTTATTTTAACAGGTGAGAAGAGAAATACCTATTGTGTGTGGTATTAGATAATATCTGTAAAACTTCCCTGAAACATGTATTTGGAACTCAGACTTTCAGTTTCAGTTGCAAATGCAAAAATTCCTCCCAAGAAGTTGATCAAAGCCAGCTGCTGGTTACAAACGATTGTTCTGTTTCTGCTGGTCATATTTTTCGTATTGAGCCAAAATGAACTTGGCTTGCTATGTCTTGTTCTGCAAAAATTACTCTAGCTGTCTAAAATAGTTGATAATTTATAGGCTTCTAACTTTTTCCAACTTAGGACAAGTGGAATTTTCTTTTGTGCTTCAGTGTTTCTGCTTGAAAACATACATTTGGGACATCTGTAAAAATATAGGTAAATAATTTATGGATGTGGATATGCATTCTATTTGTAAGGGTTACATAAACAGATCACAGGATCATAGGGTAATTGAGGTTGGTAGAAGTCTCAGGAGATTGTCTAGTCCGATACAAAGACTCCTTGCAAGGCTGTCAAGTTTTTAGTTTCACAGGGGATGCTACGGCTGGAAAACAAATTGAATTATGAAGCTGTATCTTGTGATTGCAGAAATAACGAGTATGCAGCATGATTACATTTCTTTATTCTGTCAAGTACCTTGATATGAGCTCTTACTCCTGTGGTACTCAGTGACAGTGATATAAAATATGCAATGTTACATCTTTCACTTCTTCTGGAGTACTACTTATATATAATCAGTTTAGAGTTAAATTATCCTCCCTTCATTCACACTGAGTAATACTTCACTCTCTAGATAATCACAGTAATGGTCAAGAGAAATATATGTGATTTAGTGATGTGAGCAATATTGGCAGAATATGTCCTTTTCGTTAATTGCACCCTGGTCTTCACAGATAGAATAGCACTTAGATTTTGGGTTTAAAATCAAATTAGCAAATGCCAGTATGAATGTTATTATGGTAAAGCCTTAACTTAGCCCCTATGTGCAATCTTTAACTAATGATGCAATCTTTAATTGCATGGTCATATACAGATATGTTCCCTGCAGATAGCTTTTGTGCATATAACTTTGGGTCCTTTGACATACTTTCACAGTAGTTAATAAACTGTACCATTCACAGCTTGTAGCTATTGATAATATTTCCCATCTACTATATTCATTTCCTGGATTATAAGGAGTACTGATAGAAAGCTCTTGAGTTCTGACAGTGCAGTTGAAATACTGGATTTATCATTCTTCATCTGCATAGTCAAGACCAGGATTAATGATTTTACAAATAGTTCAGCATTACCCTGAATGGCTTCTTTTTAAAAAACAAATCATGAAAGGGAGCTAGCAATGGTATGCCTTTAAAAAAATCGTTTAAGACCTATGTAAAACTGATACGGTACCACATATTTCCCATTGGCTCAGTTATGACGCTAGAGTCCTGACTGTGCT
The DNA here is from genome assembly GCF_036370855.1 of Dromaius novaehollandiae. NCBI lineage: Eukaryota > Metazoa > Chordata > Aves > Casuariiformes > Dromaiidae > Dromaius > Dromaius novaehollandiae. Next base: position 16,696,083 of record NC_088113.1, read on the forward strand.
GGGAATAGGCAGCATCTACCTTTTCATGTCCTCTCAAGATGAGGCACCTAATCTTCACTTCCTTTTTACAATTACAGAGGAAAAAAAAAGAGTAGCTATACAAAACCACATATGCAACATATAAATACAGTCAGAAAAATGTATATAAATTCTCAGTCTTTCATTATTTCCCTCTTTCTCCTTATAGTAATTTCTGGGCTTTGACAAGATTTTACACAATCCAGTTGCATAATGACCTTTCAGTGAACCATTAAAATTGCTTACGCATACACCAAATTTTTATGACAGATGATAAAAATAAAGAATGACAAAATGCCTTATTGAGAAAACAAAAGGAACTTATTGCCACGTTTATGAACTAAAAAATCCTAAGTAAGGCTGATCAAGAGACAGACAGATAGTGGTATCTGAATTTTGTAGCTTTTGAAAACATCAGAAAGGACATTTTAAAGATACTTCCAGGAATATATTGGAGCATCTTGCCCCTCTTTCTTCTGCTAACTACAATATTATTTCCAAATCAGAAAGGGTTAAAAATGTTAATTATTGAAATAGTAGCCATGTGCTACTATTTCAATGTGTATGTGTATGGTAAGTGTATGCAAATAAAAAAGGTTTGGGAATAAGAAGAATTTCTTCAGGTTGGTGACAATAGGGAAACAAATCTTTCCTTCTACAGTCTTTCTAAACCTAATCTCAAAGATAAGTACCATCTTTCTGGTCTAAAGTGTAGTTGTTTCCAGTCTGTATGAACATGCCTCTTGTGTAGGTAGTCATTAGATCTGATAGAAGAAAGACTCAAAATTGAATCCCAACACAATTTATGAGTATTTAAGAAATACTGAATAAATTACAGTTATAATTTCATTAAAACCTTTTTGACAGGGATTCCTCAAATGCCAATTTTTCTTTGGTGTTACTGTTTCAAAGAGTCTACTCATTCTGTTTCAAGACTTCTAAAATTAGCACTCAACATTTGGATATACAAATTTTCACATGATCATTTTTCTGAAAAACAGGAATCAGAAGCAAAGCACCCTGGAGATTTTTCAAGAGGTAACTCAGCCAATTTGCCCTCACCCCCACCTGCCCCTTCTCCAATGTGGAAAAAAGCTTTTCAAATAGCTTTTCAAGTATTCAGATAGGATTTTGTATGCCCAGTTTGTGTTATGTCAACTGCTATAGTCATTACCTGGTAACTTTGACAATTTAACTTCCTTTTATTGAAAGACTTTTAAACAACTGTATCATAAAATATAGGAAGATGGAATGTTGCCCAGCTTCAATGAAATGGCTTGCCAGTTGCTAAGAATATGACTTCTTATATTTTAGCTGTAATCCAAAGAAAGATCTACTATCATTCATAAATAAATAAATGTCTTCTAAAAAAGAAATACACTGGCAGCTGAAATGCAGACTATTATATCCAAAACTATTACCACATGCACACAAGTTGATAGGAAAGATTTAGGATGCTTTACAAATTCATGCACTTGAAATGTATTTGCTCAGAATAGCTCAGCAAAAACTTTGTTCTCCATTGCATGGAGAGCACCAAAGTGTATTAAGGGAGTTCAGATTCTTGAAGAGATTTTTTAAAAGGCGTGAATTCACTTCAGAGATTATTTATTCTTGTAAATTGCCAGAGGTGCTGCACATATGGAAGTGTAAAAATGAGAGCTCTGACTTCCATGCAAAAAGGCAAAATTAAAGCCTAGGTCCTCTTAAGGAGGAAAAATTCTGTTTTATTTAGGATAATGGGAAATCTGAATTTCAAGTTAAGCTTTGGGGGAATTATGCCTGAGGACAAACCTTTTTCAGCATGTTGATTCATTTGTTAGCTCAGTCCTGTACCAAAAGTTTTGACCTGCATTTGTTTCAGCAGTCTGCCTCACAAGTCCTCCAACATTACATGTGTGTGGCTATGACACAACTCTTCCATTAGTTAGCAACCAGTCCTGTTGACCTAAGGAATTCATAGACACTTCTAAAACAGGAAAGGTCTGGGGTTTCTTGTTTTGTTTTGACAGCAAAACATTCAACAAGCTTGGGCCAGATATTCAAACTTGTGTGCCTAAAATTCAAGTACATGGATTTAAAATTCAGAGACGCAAAGCATGTTTGCACATGAGGCATGTCAATGAGATCATTGACAGGTGAATCCTATTAACTTTGCTAAGACTATATACTTAAACTTAAGCACATGTTTGAGAACTTTGATGGATCAGAATCCTTAATTTCTAGCAGAGTTGTTGCTTAATATTGTTATTTACATTTGAAAGTTGGGCCTTTGGTTGTCATCATAGTTTCTTCCAGAACTTTGGTGAGAAGAAACTGCATACAGAATGGTGAAAGAGTCTTTTTTTTTTTTTTAATTAACTAAGGACTTTAATACAAGCAAGGAAGCACAGCTACAGGCATGTTTGTCCTTGCCTTCTTCTACTTACCTTTCACTTTGCCCTGCTTTACCCAGCTGTCCATTATTCTGATCACAGCCTTATCTACCTGCCCAATTTTAGCATTCCTTCATTCAGCGAAAGGCTAGCTTTGCCAGCAACAAGGTGAAGAGAATTGCAGGATGATTCAACATCCCTCCTCTTCTTATGATACAGCACAAACCGTTAGACTTGACAGCACACGCCTGAGAGATTACAATAGGAAGCACTTACTGAATAACAATTAGATTAATGGCCAGATACTGATTGATGGGTAAGGATAATGTTAACCAGCAAACTCTTACTAAATACTGAAAAAAGGGGATTTTTTTCACGTTGTCATTGCATTTCATTCCCTAAGATCTTGAAACTCTTCTCACAGTACAGATTTAGTTATATAAAAATAATCAGGAAACCTAGACTTATCTAAATTCAAAATTCCCATATTTCTGTACTGGCTCCCCATCTAGAGAGCATAAGATATATGAATTGTAAGGATTATATTCAGAAAACTTAAGGAAGTCCTTAACTAGAACATATATATACTCAGCTAAGTTATGTCATTGACCTTAAAAGACTCTCAGTGACTTTAATAGAAAATACTTCACTCAATTTGTTCTTTAAAGTATCCCTCCAAGAATGAGTAATGGGCTGTCCACTGAAGACTTGTTTATGACTGAAAGTCTTTGCCTCTGATTTACATATGTTTATTGAATTAAAATAAATCACTCTTGCATTATCTATGCAATTACTACATTTTTCTCAGAATAAGCAATTTACCTGAGTTGCAATGGATCATACAGTCACTGACTGCTTAAACTATTTTGGAAAATAAGTGTAGGCAGCTGTAGAAGATGCATAAGGAAACTCAGTAAGAAATATATGTATATATATTTAATATGTATTTCATGGAGACAAAAAAGATTGATTTAGTTTAAATTTCTAAGAAATTTTTGCAAATCTGTTTAGCTATTTCCTCCCTGGATTTTGGAAATTCTCTAGCCATTTTGAGAGTAGGAGGTATCCTGTAATGGCTCAATGCTCAGAAGGGGACTTGTTGGCCAGAAAGCTATTTCAAGAATTGCATAACCTAATATCTACAGATGCAGACACTGCTCAGTTTATTTTAAAAATATTTTGCTTTAGAAGTAAAAAATGATATCTTTGGAACATGATTTTAATGTCTAATATTTCAACCCACAAACAGATGCAGGATAAGAGTGCTCATTAGAAGGGGCACGATATTTGTGAGCAGTCAACAAGGAGCTGAAGCAGCTGCAGAATGAGATTTCGACAAAAAAATGTGAATTCTGATTAATTTGAAAGTGTGCAAGAATTCCTGTACCTGTGTTTCTGGCCAGTTCTGTATAGCCACCTTGCAAGAACTGACTTTCTAAAACAAGACCTGTTTTTCACTTTGATCTTATCATCTTCTGCATCATTGGGATAGAATAGTTTTGAACAGGGCAGTCATTGTGGTTTTAAGTCTGCTTTTGCCTTCATGGAAGAAAACCAGTGATTTTAAATTTAGATGGTAATAATATGTTCCCAATGACAGAATAACGTACAAAACCATTCTGAGATACGGCTTGCTTGAAGCTGAGAGCAATGCAGCTGTTCACTGAGAGTCCTCTTTCCTTATTTCTTTTAACTCTAGAGCATCTGCCTTTCCAAAATATTTCAATGTTAAGTCTCCCTAATGAAGGCATTTAGGATCGCAGGAAGGAAAGACTGTTTTCTTGTATTCTGGGAAGTCTGGTTAAAACTGGGTGGGGAATATATGAAATTTAAATATTCCAGAAAAAATAGTAAGTGAGAAGCCTAGCACAGGCTTTCACTACTGTAATTTAAGCTGGAATCTTTTCAAACAGTGGCTGAAGCAGTTTGCTGACAGTGCTATAAGACAGAACTGCCTCGGGAGAAAGGAATCACAGGTTTTATGTGGGAGCTGACTGAAAGTTACAGTGGGATTAGAGGCACTTTAGTGACCAAAATATCTCCAGTGTGTTTGGTTCTGGTGTTAAACGGAGTCTAAAGGCCTCTTCCAGCACCTCCAGTGAAGAAGTCATATTGGCTAAACAGTGACTTCCAGCTTCTTGCACAGCAGGTGAAAAAGAGAACATTTTGTGACAAATACAAGTTGATTTGCAGGTTTTCATCTGGTTCTTCATTTAGAAGACTAAGCCCCATCCTGAGCATTACGTGGGTTTTCACAGTTGCATACAGTATACTATTAATGATCCAGGCGCCTGTCAGTGGAGACATGATTTTTGTGGTTAAAATAGGAAATGCATTCATCTGTTTTACATAATATAAACAGACCTGGATAGAGCCCAAAGGGTCCATCTTTGTATTCCTATGGAGCTTGAAAAGAAAAAAAGTGAAGGAGTTTCAAGGGATAACAGTAACAGAGGGTGAAAGGAAATAACATTTTCTTCCTTGGATTGAGTTGCTGTATTCAGTGTTCTCCGGCAAGCAGCAGCACTCAGAGGTAAGTAGCAAGAAACAGAAGAAATCAATAGAAAAATGGATAAATACTTATTTTCTGCTACTGATGTCTTATTTTGTTGAACTGATTTAGCATATTTACTTGGAATTTTAACTGAGATAGACATTATCTAATTAAAGCCTTGGGCATTTTTTTTGATATTTCTAAGATTCTGTGTTGAGGGTATGCAGCTATCTTTTAATGTTGTTGTTGAATTAAGATTTTGATAATATCTTGCTTGATATACAATACTCAAGACTGTGTTATCTCCGTGATCATTAGGAATACAGAAAAAAAATTCCATTGATAATCTTACAGCTGACAAAATAGGATTGTTCTATCATACTTTGTCCTTCAAAAAATAATCATACATTCCATAATTGTGTATGTATTCTTCCAAAATTAGGAACCAGTGATGGCGCTCGCAGATTAATTGCATGACTCTATTACACATGCTTGATTTCAGTATTTAAATATATACTTTTTTTGTAAGGAGAGGGATTTATGTCTACAGTTACATTGCAGAGAACTGAGGAGAGGGGAGAAAACTGGGAATTTTTTTCACTGCAAGTGTCACAATGCTTTTTAGTTTAGTTGTGTGTTGGACAGCCAGTCTCTTCACTCCAGGCACAGATGGGAATATGAGTTTCTTTGAAAAATGAAACAGCTAAAGAAAGTTTATTTCTAGGAAACCTTTAAATCTGATCAGGGTAATCAACAATTGTCTAGCATGCCTATGATTGCATTTAGCATGGTGTTTTGGAGATGTAGAATGTTTTAATGCTACCTTGTACTTAAGACACTGATGTATATTCATCTTCAATCTACAATTGGAAACTCAGTTGAAAGGGAATTTATTATTTTGTAAAATATAAATGTTTTCAATAATGTATAAAACAATATGTTGAAGCATTCAGAAGGAGGGTTTTTTCTTATGAATTCAGATTTGCATTGCGATCGAAATAAAGTGCCTGGTGAAATTATATTCACATACTTAAAAAAAAAAAAAAAAAAGTCAGTTCCCTTCCTCTCCCACTCTTCCTACATATTATTCATCTGGTTTGTGAAAAGCTGTTCCGAGAACTGTCTGTGGCTTCCACACACAAGCAAAGCAAAAAGAAAGCCAAAGATGTTTTAGTTAAATAACGACTATTCTTTGGAATCTTTTTAAAGCACAAAACAAAATGATCTCTAGATTCTGGGAGGACATTGCATACATAGTTTCAGATAATTACATGTTATATACAGAAAAGCCACTATATTAAGAGCACATAACTAAGGTTTTAAAGGCAAGCACTAAAAACTTAGGAAATGCCAGAATTATGGTTGCCTGTACAGCCTTGGTTCCTTCTACATAGGCATTACTATACAGTCTTTAGTTACATGATCACACGTTTGTTTTCCCTGCAGTACTCAACGAAGGCAGAAGTATCAATACGTTCAGGACTTTTTTTGTAGTGCTCATCAGTACCTGCTCCACAAAAGCCATGAGAAGGGAGGGGCCGGTGTGACCACCTTATGTAGTTGAGGAGTGTGCAGAGTATCAGAAAGAGATTTATAAACTAGTGATTTTGGCTGCCTAACTTGAAATGTATACTATGATTTTTCAGAACCGTTAGATTGTGTAGCATTTTATAGGTTTAGAGGACAGTGTCTACTAACTTCTCATGTGGATTCTTACCTGGCTGAAGACTTGCAAGTCAGCCACTTTCTTCCCAGATTTTTTGAAGATGGGCACTCTGTTTAAGTGACATGCTCCTGTCCCCTAGGAGCAGTCTAGTAGGATTAGGAGGGAGAACTCAGTTCTCCAAGGTCATGGTTAGTGACCTTAACTGTGAGATCCATCCATCTCTTCTCACAGTTCACTGATCCAGTTACAACTTCTGCAGCAAAGCTATCACACAATTACTTAATGAATGACTACAGAATATCGTGTAAGGAACCATAATAAGATTATGGGAATCCTTCACTCAGATTGTTGTCCATCATCATTGCTCACTGAATGGTTTCTGGGGCAGTGTTGTGAAGTGTATCAGTGAAGTAACCTAGGTTAAAAAAGAAGTGAAAATTAAAGGGTAAAGTAGAGTTTCAGTGGTTCTTGAGAGTAGGATCTTCTTTAACTAAGCACAGACAAAATATAACCTCCCTTTAAGCAAACAGTATGGGTTTTGCTATTGGATTTATAGTGCTGGTCAACAGTATGAATCTGTAACAGATGTAATTCCTAGTAGCACTAGTGCACATACCTGTAATAATCTATAGTGGCTATGTTGTAAGCATTAAATGTTATACACATGAGCATGCTATGAATGCTATATTACTCTTGGTATAAAGAGGCAATAAGTTATACTGGATTAATTTACTGCTCTGAAAGACATGGAAATATTTTGTCCAATATTTGTTTCCGCCACCCCTTGTTTCTGCTGGGAACCTGCACTATTATGCAATTATAAAGCAACTCTGAGTTAACAGGATATGATTTCTGTACTTTTGGATGGTTGAAAAAGAGCTGATTCATAGTAGACCTCATGTAGGTAGCTTCATGCAATTTACTTTAGCATGGTCTTGTCATGCTGACACCTGCCCAGTACAACTTCAGACTTGCAACTGAGACACTCTACCTCACTCGCCTTTTGGTGTTAGAGGTGAACAGATCTCAACTGAGACTGGGTAAAAGACTTCCACTTTTGCGTTAGTTTTTTCCTGTTTTGTGGTTTGGAGCTGAACACTTAGCAGGTTTTTGTGGTTTAGAGAAAGAGCGGAGTACAAAGCTGTTTGGAGGAAGAGATCTACTAACCTGGAGAGAGATAAATGTATTTCTTAATGAATGGACATAATCTCAAATTTGATTAAGCACATAAGGTATGAAAATCCCAGAGGGTCACGTGGTGAACTAAATTAATTTGCTGCTGATTTGTAGCAGTCAGATTACATTGTTATTTCAGTTTACTTTTTCTATTTCTAATCTCCAAAAGCTGAAAACGATTGATTGATGTCATAGATGTCTATAACATCTATGTTATAGAGGTAACTCTATATAAATATATATAAATGGTATATAAACTCTATATAAATGGTATCACATTTTCTATAATTTTTTCACTTGAAAATAAAGGCTCACTTTTCACTAAAGCAGCTGGTAAGGAACCTACTAGTGAAAATGCTATAACTGAATTAGATGAATGACAGGTCTGATTTAGTCTGGGAAAATTTGCTTATTGTTTCCAAGAATTGAAAAAAAAGATTCTGTTTTAACAAAGCAAATTTCAAAATTATGGAATCTTCCATGGCTCAGGAAATATTGTTACTATCTACTTCTAATGTTTCCAGAAGCACTTGCATTTGATGCATATTCTTTATTTCTGAAGGAGATAGACCAAGATCAGTCCTGAACCTTTTACTGGACAGTCCTGAGGCAGATCCTCAGCGGGTATAATAAGGATTAGATCAACTGATTTCATAAAAGCTCTAACAATTTATAGCATCCATTGCCAATCTGCCCTTAAAAAAATATTTTTGAAAGCACTTAGCTCTCTGTGGTAGGCAAAAACAGTCTTGTGGTTAGAACAGTGGATTAAGGAAAGGATCTGTTCTATATCCAGTTCTTTAAAACTATGGAAAAACCATTAAAATCCGTGCCTCAGTCCATTTTGTAAAGTTTGATTAAACACCTTTTTGGGGATGTTTAAATTACAATCTCTTCAGACAGTCTCTTATTTAACAATTATTTTCTTGCTATTTTTTCTACAGCTTATATCTGGGAGTTGTTATAAGGTTCCAAAAATTAGCTCTGCAATTTTTACAACCATAATTTTTGAATTCTAAGAGGAAAGCTGCAAAAAAATACTTTTCATTTTGTTTGGCGTGATTGCAAAGCCCCTCACTGTGGATAAGCCTGAGCCATATACAAATAGGGTCTGTTTTGCTGCAAGTAGCGATCACACAATAATCATGTTATGACAGAAATCTAAAACAAAAATGAAGATGTCAGAGCTACCTAGCGGCAAATGTAAATTTACTCTTAAGATAAAAGCATATCAAATATACCCAAGTGGCTTATTGCCACAGATGCTAATTAGAAAAAAGTATATTATACACAGAGCCATTTGTTCCAAATGGCTCTTCAGGGACCAGGTTAAGGACAAGTTTCTCCCCTGAGGTTTATTCTTGTTTACAGAGGTTATTAATATTTGCATAACTGTCTCAATGAAACAATATGTTGAGTGAATAAAATAGACCTAAATGTGACACTGGAAATTTCAGTTTTCAATAAAAAGAACCTCTTGCATGATGTCAGGAGCTGAAATTTTAAGGAAAAGTTGTAAATTAATGGCAGGAAGCACTAGTATGAGATTTCAACTCCCTTTATATAGCCTGGATCAATGCTTCTTCAGGGCAAGATGTAGGGATACAATTTTTGGATACAGTAAATGACTCCTCATCAAATAGCTAAACGTAGAACTGACAAGAAAAGATACTGTTGTGGACTCGGTCTTGAGTGGTACGCAGGGCTCAGTTCAAACAGGTTTAGGGGGTAATGGCCACAATGCAATCGGGCTTAACGCTGCAGTGGGGGGAAGGGAGGCCAAATAAATCCAGCATGTGGATACTTGATTTCTGGAAAAGGGACTACATAAAAAATGAGGTCATTAGTTAAAAAAAGAAACCCTGAAATGGATGGTCCAAAAAGTGAGATGCCTTCAAGCTGCCTTTAAGTTCATAAAAAAATAATGTGTTTGAAGCCCAGGTAAAATGTGTGCCCATAACTCAAGAGGAAGCTATCCTAAAATACTGTGAATGACTAATGAGAAAGTTAAGGAGATACTGTAGGGAAAAGGTTGGCAATTAAAATCTAGAGTTTGCACAAAAGGTAAGGAAACCATGTTAGAAACTTCATATATCTTTCACATTTTTCCTTAGCTAGCAATGCATGACTCTAAAAACCACCAGCTCCCTACCCGCTTAAAATGGTGCTGAATAGGACCTGTCCCAGGGAAGCCAACCTCTGCCCAAAGGAAATGCATCAGGAATGTCCTCTCGTTTAACCGGACGCCCATCCACTTTGCGGCAGAGCTGGCCGTGCAGCTGGGGAAAGCACGCTGCATTGATGACTGCACCGGCACCGCTCCCCCCCAAACAGGCCAGTCACGGCTGGCCACGCGGGTCGGGAAAGTTATACTGCTGCCATTTCCTGCGATGTGAGCAGAAGTTGCTGAAGGATCAGTAGCAACCTTTTTCTGCCTTTTATGCAGTGCAAAACCACTAAGCTCTGTGAACGGAGATACGCCTACCCTGCGCCACTGCAATTCCTGGGAGCACCTCTTGCCTTTTGCCCTGGGCTGTCACTCATACTCTTGTCTCAGCTCCAAACTGGGCCAGAGCAGAGGAACTCCCTCTCTCCTCTGTGCAGTGTAGGTGCACATGATGCTGTATTGTAGCAGTCAAGGCAGTCTGTAACTTATTTGCTCTTATCTATCCAGCACCAAAAGCTGTGCAAGCAGATGCCTCAGTCCAGTTTATATATACAGCTGTGAATCTACCCCCCTGGGCACAATTATGACAATTATGCATGCAAGTTAGATAATGGAAAACAAAAACATCCAATTAAACATGAATTTGCTATTATGCAGCAAGTAGAACTATATGAGTTTATAAATAGCGTACAAAGATCTCCCTTGCTGGGGGACACTGGATCACTGCTGTAAAATCTCTTCATTCCTTTGAAACCAATGTTAGGCATCATCAGGCAAGCATAGAAAGAGAAGATAAAGAGAGAAGATTGAGTATAGCTAGTTGCTGATAGAAATGCGGGACTGGCCTTATTACCAGAAAGCTGAATGTTGACCTGCAAATACAGAATTGCAGATGTGATTTCCCATCATTTAAATACATTGTATCACAGACCCTTTCCAGCCACATTGCATTCAAAGCCATTTCAGCTTTAATAGATTATCTGACATTTAAAAATACAAGTGTGAAGACAGTTGCTAATCTATTTAGATTGGGGAGCTTCATTTGGTCATCTCTGCCTCTAGCTTGCTCTTAAAACATTTAATAGCAGCTTCATTTCTCTTGGTTTCTATGAAGTGGAGATTTTAATTTATTTATGTTGATGGGGAACTTTTCAATATCCTCTTCCCCTCTTGCAGCCATTACAGTGAAGAGGGCGATGACTTTTAAAGGGAATGCTGTTTTTTATCTAGAACATGCAAAATTAAAAAAATAGCTGGAAAATGCAGTGTAATTCAGGCTCACAGAACTCTAGAGACCTAGTTAGAGAATACCTGTTAATGGAATTAATTTTTCATGCTCCACATTCACAGCACAGTGTATTTCAGGGAATACATAGATGTATAACATAAAATCAGAGTCAATTTCAAAAATAATGAAGTGAAATGGTAGAGACCAAACTTGATGAAAGTACTGATTTATTTAAATATCCCATGACATGTTAGCTGTAAAAAAAAAAAATGCTCAGTTTCACTTATTGCTCTGTGGTTGAAGAAGAAAATGCCACACATGCCTAATTTGAGAGTTACATACAGTATTTAATGCTGCCCCTCCCAACCTGCTGCTTCTGGTTAATCTACTTGCTTATAATTTTCCTACCACTAATATTTTAAAACTAAAACAAAGGACAGGACTGGAATATGAAGTTTGAATCACTGTCATCTCATCTTCCCTTGAGACTTCTTGTGCAAGCTTTCTCCAGATTTTGCACGCAGAAGTCCTACAAACTTACTTCCCCAGTTCTTCCCTGTTCTTTAATTCTTTGCACAGAAAGTGCATCTCCCTCGCCAGAAAATCATGAGATTTTATTAGAAGTTCTGTAGTTTAAGTTAAATCATGGATTATTGAGCCTGTATGACTCACTTTACCAAGCTATTCTGCATAATCGAGTGGGCCATAAAGTTAATTAATTTCTATTGTCTGTTTCCAAAATCTATTAATATCAATGTCTTCATGAAGACATAAGTTCTGTCACCCACAGAAGACATAACTATCAGATCCTAAAGTTGTTATTGCACCATTAAATATTTCTCTAGAAGCTGATTTGAGTTTACTGCAGGATTATCAAGGCATGATTACCAAGCACCATACTAACTAGACAGTATTTTTCTCAGAGCTTTGGAAGATGAACAAATATATTCAAGTATCAGAAAGTTTAAGAACGCAAATTTCTGATTTTCACTATTGGAGAGGAAGCCTTGAAAATTTGATCCATGTGCACCCTAGCAGTTCAAAAACTAGAGATCCAAGGAGAGTCCCGTATTTTTTCTCTTTCTATTGCCCCTCCCCACCAAAAAAAAGGGACTATACTTTTCAAATCAGTTTTGGAATTCAAACACCTGGCATAGCAATACAGGCAAAGGATGCTTTCCTTCCCCGTGTCAGCAAGCTGGAAGTCTTCTCCCTCATCGTTAGAGAGAAAGAGAGAAAAAGGCCTGGGCAGAAGTACCAATCTGTGCGGCAGAAAGCGCCCTTTGTAGACTACAACTGCACGTTGCACCTGCACTGCTGTCGGAAGTCAACTGTGAGCCACTGCACAAAGTAAAAAAGAAACAGCAGGATCCTCTCAGCTCTCCCATTCCCCCAGATAATGACGACTTTTCCCAATTTTTCTCATTTCTCTGAGGGTAAGATGGAAGGTAGGTGATAATTCCTTTTCAATACAGCGTTTAACACTCATCTGAAAGGCGATAAATGCTATACTCTGGAGAGATTAGCATGGTGAAACCCAATTATGGTGAATAAAATGAGACAGTAACTGCAACATTTGGCAAATCCAGAGATCCTTACAGCTGTGTGAATAACTGATATTTTACTCTGCTGGCAGTTCTGAAAAAGTATTTTAAAAATTTCCATTTGAAAGAAATGTTTAGCATTTCATACCTTAATAAACTGAAGAAAGTTGAAACAAATAGTTTCAGAACTGTTAGGTGGGAGAAAAGGGTCCTCCACAATTCAAACATGTCACTGATAAAGTTTGCCCAAAATATTTTCCTCAGCTACCCTACTCAGCTGTTTTTGCTGTCTCCACTGGCTTCAATGAATTGATGGCATAAGTAAAAAGCCTTTGGATTTGCAGAGTTTACAACTACTGTAATTTTATTCTGAGTATCGTGTTTGGAATTTGGGATTATAAAATTTTGGAATCACTTGCAAAGAATCTCCAGGTTTCATTTAAAAAGCTGAACATTTTTTAATGTTCCTGGCTGCAGAGAAGAAATGAAGAGGCAGCCACTAGGCAAAAAGGACCTCTGAAGGCAAAGAGAATCCTGACTCAATCCACCAGTCAATCAGTCTTGCGATTTTGGACCTCTGACTCATCATCTTAAACACTTTAAATTGACGAGACTATGTTTGGCCTTCCATAGTATAGATGTTTGCTGTGGATCAGTAATTCTGTGATTATTAAAACTACAAAAGACAAACCATATTTTCTTCCAAGCACACGATAGCATGGCAGCTTACCAGATGCCATTATAAATGGCAGTTACTGTTATTTGCATATGGATCAAGACACAAACATATATCAATCAGTCCATAACTACTATAGCAGAGTTTGATGCTTTTCCCACTGGAACAGCCACTGCTTCTGTCAGAGCAGTTCATTATTCAGTAACATTGATAATAGATGGCAGGAGATCCCTGCAGAACATTTAGATTTTAGGGACTGTCTACGAATGAGGGGTTAGCATATAAATTACCCACAGTGCAACTGCATCTGCACCGTTCTCATTTCTCTCTTGACTGGGAATGAAGCTGGGTTCATAAGCAAACCTAGAAGCAACCCTTCCCCCACTCGCTGCAAGACAGAGCCCTTTCTGTGAGGCGAGAAAATCCCAGGAAATTTGCATTCCTTACCAGTACCCAAGTGAACGTTGCAGAAGCTTCAAAAATAGCATTTGGTAGATGCCTGTGAATTTCTTTGAATGAAATATTGAACAGGGGGCCTAAAAATGAACTCCTGTTACTGGCAGAAAACAGTGCATAAAGAAAATTAGTATTATTGTAGAGCAGAAAGGAACTGTTTACTTTTGATGCTTCTGCTCATTAAAAGTGTGATTAAAAGGAGAGAAGTCAGATGAGATAGATCATGTGTCATGTATTTCCACTGAAGGCAACCAGGCAATATCATACTTGATTTCAAAATAAATTCCCCTGTAACTGCTAGCAGGATTTGATTTTTATTAACTATCATTCTAGAAAGTATTACTGTGCTGTGTTTTGTATGAAGCAACTACTGGTGCCATCCCATGTGTGCCTCAACCCTCCTTAGCCTCTGCTCTCATTTTCTACAAAGATTAATCTATTTTGAGAAAAATCATGGCAGGAAATTGTGTTTGTATAGCAAGGTCTTATTGTGCAAATTGTGAGAACTGAAGTTGTCCTGTTTGCACTGAATCAGTGGCCACAATGTCAAGAAGAGATGCTTAAATGGGTCTGCAAAGAGGCATACGTTGGCCACCCTTGGTTTTGTTTGTGTAACTGAGTGGTTACACATACATAGCCAGAATTGGCCATGAGCATAGCCCATTATATGATTCATACATACAGCTGTGGCAACTATATATCAAATCAGATTTAAATATGCACATATACTTCATGTACAGCTGCATACCAAAATCACTGAAAATATTTTTCTGTGACTGTTAGTACCGTCATTCTACTGCCACTCCGGGTCTGTTTAATAGGGGTATTATCTGTTTGTGCACCTTCAGCTTGCAGTCAGTCCAGACAGGGCTGGCCTGATAGCTTCTGACTTCCTTCATGCTTATAACAAGATAAGATACGTCATACCACTGAATTTCTGGACTATAGGATTTAGGTTTTTAAGCTTTTAAGCTAGAAGACCAAGCACCGGACCAATATGCAGAGGTATGGGTTCTCTGTTCAGCACTGGTTCGGTGGGTGTCCTGGGACAGGTCACTATACATGTGTTCAGCTTTCCTCCTTGGTAGAGTACTTGGGTATATACTCACAAGAAAGCATGATTTAAGAGTTGGCTGTTGTATTAACATAACAGTTGGAAAGCATGCATGCTATTAAGCCATTTCATGTGTTTTTTGTATCATTTTTAATCACCACGGAGTATCCAGGATAGTTTGTAGAGCAAAATGCTGAGGACCACAAGAGTGTTGTGCCTAAGGTGGCTTCAGAAAACTCCAGTTCCCTCTGATGCTATGGTTACCATGGTAAAATTTATTTGTGGAGTACCAAAGTGCATAGCAGAAGAGGAGGGTTGTTTTCCTTCTTAAATGGTCAAAACGTAAACTAAACTTACTAGGCAGGCTCACTGCGCCCTGTAGCCATCCTGGAACATTTTCAACAAATGAAAAAACTTTGCAATTTGAACAGAAACAGTTATTTTTTTTCAGCTGGCTTTGCCAGTTTTGGCTTGGGAGATACTCACTGTCAAAATTCGTCACTTTTAATGTTGACTAAATACTAAGAAGTACTGCCATTCTCCCCTTGCCCCTCTGCCAGCTCCAGAGAAAAGAGAGGAAGCACAAAAATTGGAGGAAAAAATCAAGGAAAAGATAACAAGAAAGCTGGGGAGAGCTGAAGAGCCCTTAATGGGAATTGCAGTTTAACTCTGATCACAGTCCTTTCATTGTACATTTAAACACTCAAGCATTAAAAACACCAGCATTCAAGACAGTGCACTAGATGCCAAAACTTAATGTTATTTGAAAGTCATGATATGTGCCACTAGGATGAATTAGGTGCATTATCGATAAAGAGTTAGAAAAAGCATGGCTGAGCTGCTCGGACTTTGCACTTCTACCAAAGAACTTACTGGATTTAGGCCTGTGATCCTGATTGTGCCAGCCTGAAATCAGACACAAAAGCCCTCTCGCACTTTGACCTACATGAAAAGTAGCTATTTTATAGCCAAATCCATATTCCCAGAAGACTCCTTGATTTGCTTATGAGATTTTAGTTTTATGTAATAGGTATGTATTATATCGATAAACTAGAGAGATACAGACAGGTAACAATGCCTGTAGAGCTGGTGGGGGAGCACGTATGCTCTTGTAGTGCATGAGCAAGAGGCCCAAAGTCAAAACCAAAGAAAAGCAAACATGAGGAAAAGGGTGCTGTGCTTTGCTCTGAAAACAGAGCTGTGCTGCGTTCCCAAATGCATTGCTCTGCCAAATGCAGTTGCATGGCAGAGGCTCAGGCCCCGGGAAGGTGCTGCCCCTGCAGCTCTGGTAGCGTGTAGCTGCAGTTGAAGGTCGAGGCCAGCGAGGAGAAGCAATCTCTCGGAAACTAAAGCCACCCCATGATTCCTCGTTCTGCTGCTCCCTCCTCAGACCTCTGTGCTGGGGCTGCAGGCAGAGACATTCCTCTATTTTCACATCACCGTCTGTCACAGCAAGGCTCTGCCGTCGTGTAAAACACTGATATTAACACCAGATCTGTGCGCTCATGTTTTGACCGGCAGTATGGGTTTGATCCAGATCAGGCATGGGCGAATGATCATACTTCTGTCAGATCAGCCAGAGCTATGATAGCATTTATGCCAGCTCTGTGTTTTTATGCCAAATTTGTGCCAACTGTGGCAAGACAGATAATACTTGATATGGCATAAAGCAAAAGTGGCACAGACAAATGGTACCTAATCCAGCAAAAAGCTTGCTGAAAAAAAGTTGACCGGGCAACATTTTGCAAACAAATTTGAGATGGCAGAATGAATTTTTACTGGATCTACACATTGCATTATAGGACCGTGCCTGTTTTGATCTGGTACTAAATGCCCTAAAACTGGCTTTACTGGATAACAACCAAAGATTTTATGAACCAAGGCCTATTTGCTCATGTCTGTACCTTCTAAGGGTTCGTGGTAGGGAACCCTGAGCTGCCGTACCTATTTCAGTGCCATGCATGGATCGTGGGAATATATAGCTGCTTCCAGTGCTTCTGAGTTCCTTGGTTTAGCACTCGTCGCTATATGCAGGCTGCAGTGCTATTTAAACACCCTGGCTTGTTTGGGTTACTCAGAGATCTCCAGCACAGTGCTTCGCTGTACATTTTACAAATATCTTGCTTCCATTTCCTTATTAAATAAAACAAAGAATGAAATCATAAGACATTTTGTTTTTAGCTGTAAGCGTTCTGTCCTGGTTTTGGTGGTTTTGTTGTGAATCACATGTTGTGGGTAACATACCCATGTGTTTTTGCAAATGGGATCTCTGAGTGATCCCACCAGGAATGCACAAGACACGTAGCTCACACAACTCCGTAGTAAATTGCTAGAATGGCACCTGGACCATGCAGTCAGCATGTGAGCAAAATCACGTCAAACAAGTAGCGTCTGACGGGTCAGGTGCCTGGAAGCAGGATATGAGCTATTCAGTATAAAATGTCCTATTTCAGCTCCTGAGGCGGTATTACTGTTTGTTGATTTATTGTGACAGAAATGCTTAATTCTGTGCCCACACAAAATGTCATCACAGCTAGTATCAATTTCGTACCTCTGCAGGAGGATCCTGGAGCCGGACTAACACCTGCTCTGCTAATCACGGGCCGCTTAGGTCAGTGTCAAGCTTCACTGGTAGCAGTATGGGCACATTATACTGCTTCCTTAGCTGTGCATATTTCTGTGCATTAAAAAAAAAATGTGTTTTAGTGCTGTCAATCCGGTATCCTCAAACTTGTGTCCCCAGCACTGAGGGACAAGCTGGGTAGGCATCTAGCAAGTATATAGCTACAGAAACAACTGTGTGGAGAAAGGCTGTTTTGTTAATCAGCCTTCTGACTTATTTCCAAATAAATATATTTATTTTAGAGCCACTGTCTGAACTCATCGTCCAAAGACTATACTGATAACCAGATGTCAGAAACGTAATTTTTTGTTCTTTCAAGCTACTCCCCAGTAACTTTAAATAGAAGAATCAATTCTCTACAGAGAAAGGCTCTTCTATTAATAGCACTAGGAGATCGTTTCAGCATTTGAAAGGAAGAAATTACTTGTTTTCTGTGTTTTTAGTGCTTTTTAAAAAATATTATGTTACTTTATTGTGCAGACAAAGGTGCCTGCCTTCAGAGTTTTAATTACTGGGGAACATTTTTTCTCTCTCTTTCCCCGAGTTCAAGAAACAAAAATAGTGAATGAGACTATGTGAAATGGCTTAAAATAAACATCTTCAAACAATCTGGTCCTGTATGTCAGTTCTTTTCTCATGCTTTGATAATCTCTTCTCAGTTGTTGAAACAGATTTACACAGATTGCCTAGGAGGCTTGAAGATGATTGAAAGGACTTTTGCTTATCCAGTGGAGTGAATTGCCAATAAGAGGTGATATTCTGAAGGGCAGCCTCAAGAGATTTCCTTACTATAAGGCATAAGGGGGAAAATTTGGCCAGTTACACTTCCCTGGTCTCACATTCTAAGATCTATCCTCATTCATTTAGGAAATGAGATGAAAAAAAGCCTCAGGCTTTCTGTCTTTTCCAAATAAACTTGGTTATCTTCTTATGTAAAACACTAAGAGGACATTCCAAGTGGCAAAGAGCTTTATACACAGCTTCACTTAAAGGCAAAAACATAAAACATGTTTTGTTCTGCAGTCACAGAAATTTCAGTCATTTATTATAATGAATGGGCAATGTCAAAGGAACATATGGTATTTTTAGCTCTGCTTCATTACCGAATGTGGTAAACCAATTCTGAACACTTGTAACGTCTAAAAGCTTTCTCTGAGAAGAAAGACTTTTCCTGCATAGTCTTGATTAAAGTCAGACTTTTATTGTCCAGAGGATCAGTAAACAGCACTGAGCAGGAAGAGAAGACTGCATGCAGGATAAGTAGTCAGGTCTGTACAGCTAGTGAAATGATAGCAAAAACACTGAACTGGGTGTAAAAGCAGACTGCAGTAGAGAAAGGGAAGGGTAGCCCCGCAAGAAAGGAAATCGTCTGTGATGGGGAGACGTAATTGCATTGCGACAAACTCCTTGTCTGACCTTACATTCAGGCACTTGAGCTTTATGCTAGAGGCAGACAAACTCAAGCTAAAATGATTAAAACAGGGCAAGAGAAGGCATAACAATAAATGCCCAAAAATGCAATAGAGCTGACAGGCACATCTGATATCAATTTCCTCTGTTAATGTGTTTCACCACATTTCTATACTGTTATGTTTGCATATGAATCCATTCGACCTGCCAGTGATTTTGGCTTATCCTTGACGAAGTCGACCTTTCCTTCTTATTCCTATGTTACTGCACAGGGTCATAAGCCAGGTTTGATGTGCTCTGCGCAGTAGAGACATAAGCCAAATGGTGAGAGATCTCCCTTATCCTAAATGAAGTTAAGGAATTTCACAACAAAGAATGGACTTCTGCCCAGAGCCTGCCCATTGTTTCTAAATATAGTATTATAGGTAGCTCCAAACAGAGAGGTAATTTGGATATAACTTACACTGTATAGAAGGGAACAGGCGATGATACATGTTAGCCTGCAATAGTGTGGATCAGCCATGGGCGCAGCCCGGCAAAGCGCTGCACACCCCTCCGGCTCTCATAAAAGCCTCTCATGAAAGTGGAATTTAGAGTTTCCTGGAACATCATAGGATCAAGTCCAAGTTATGCCTAAGACCAATGAAATTCAATATCATCATTACACAAAACAATCCACAAAGTCAACAGCAGTCTGAAGTCTCTGCAAACACTGAAGGACAATGGCACACAGTTTGAGACAGGGTGATACAAAAATCTTCAAATATCCTAGTTTTCATTACACTCGTAAGTAATCAGTTGCTACAGCTAAGATAGTGTCGCTTCCCCTATTAGCTCCCATGTAGGTTCCTGGCACAAGGAAGCTTTTGGGCGAGTTTTGTGGCTTTTTGGCGTTACAGCCCGGACCGCTCACAGGGCCCCTCCTGAGAAAGCAGTTATTATAATATTGTGGGAGGGTCTTTGTTTCCAGCTCTCAGTGACTCATGCATGCAGCTGAGAACACAGCTCAAATATGAAAGCTGAACAGAAACTGAGAAGGGGGAGTAGTTATTCTACTTCTTTTTCTCTTGGAAGAACTAAAAAGTACATAAATTTAGGTCAGACAGGATAAAAATGTTCCATCTTTTTTTTTTCCCCCCTTCCGTGATATTTGGATCTTGTGAGACTTTAAAAAAACAGGCCCAAGATATGCTTAAGCAAGCAAGACTCTTATTTACTTGTTTAATAACAAACTCAAGTGTTGAAATAACAATTCAGTCCATATTCTATGCTGGTTTTAAAATAAAGTTTTGTCACAGATCTGATCATCCTTTTTGCATCAAAATGAAAAAATGAGGAAACAAGGGCAGACAGTTCAAACATTCCTGCTGAGGAAAGGGAAACAATAGGAAAATATTTATTACAAGATTCCTTCTCAAAAACATGACCCGAATGAACATCAAGAGCTGTTAGGAGACCAAAGAACTGCCTGGGACTGTTTGTTTTAAAAAACATACGAATTTTAACACTGTTGCCACCAAAATGAATGGGAGTTGTCTGCATGAAGAAGAGCAACAGAGCCTCCTCTTGAAATGATCTCAATTCTGGAAGCAGTAGTTATTTATTTTTTTGCATAACCACAAACCAGCAGAACAGAAGTTTAATTGTGTGCTCCCCAGACATTTCTCAATATTGCAGAATCTCACTCATTTTTTACGTCATTACATTATAAATTAAGTCCGTAAGTCTACGACTGGGGCAATTGGACCTTTTCATAGAAAATGTCCAGGACAGGATTTTGGTGAGTCACTTTTGTACGAACGTGAAGCCCAGTACAGAGAGGGCTGCTGTACCAAGGCAGATCTAATCTGCTCCACGTGCAGAAAGCCAGCTCCTACCCCAACTTTGCCTTGACCAAGACAATTTCCTATTAGTAGGAATTCTGGGCGTAACTCAGAGTTGCTACAGCATCTGCTGTTTTACCTGCGGGTGATCTAGGTTGGCAGAATGATCCCTGGCGGCACATCAGCCGCATGGCGATGGGTATGGAAACCTCCCGGGCGCTCGAGGGCAGTGTGGGGAGCCTTTACCAGTGCTGCTTACCAGTAGGCATTTAAAACGTAAAGAAAGCCATTTCTCAGCAGTTATCTTTTACATCTGATTTTAGCGTGGGGACCCTGTGTACCTGCTATGAATATGTTTATGTGCTACCTCCATAATCATCTGTTTATTCCAGTTCAAAGTAATTCTTTCAGAAATGCTGTCAACACTGTAGTCATTAAAGATCACATTTGTGCATACTATTGCCTAATTTACCTAAAAATAGTAACCATCTGCAGGCATAATGTTGAGGTATGTCTAATTTATGAGAGCTTTTTCCACAACATCCACTAATTACAGTATCTCTGAAAATTCAATCTAAATATTTTGGGGAGAATAAAAGGAAAAGGAACTGAAAATTTAGCCAATTAATATCAACAAGTCCAGAAGTTGTAAAATACACAATTATATATTTAAAATGTATAGTACTCATATATTTATGTTTCAATACAAAAATAGAATGTGATTGCATACATTTTCCATATATAATGCCCATGCTTTGAATCTCTAGGATGTCCAAGGAGGTTAGGAGGACTGCAGACCCCTCAGCAGCACCTCGCACTGCATGTTCCCTCCCGGGTGCAAAATACAGGTGTGTTCCTGGGATCACTCAGCCCTGTCTGTCCAGACAGTACTGTAGCTAGTCCTGCTGCAAACGTTAGTCAAACTCTGTGTCTATTATCTCCATTTCATCCATCAGGGACATAAAGCATTTAAGGATCAAGTAACGTATCCCAGGCAAAAAAAGTCTCAGCAACAGAAACAAACTCACTGAGCTAAAGCCTATTTTGACAATGTTTTCATTATTCTCTCAGAAATAGCTGAATGGGTCCCAAAGGAGTTATGTCTCATTACAGAAACCAAAATCTGAGAAGACTTCTAACATAAAGTCTCGTGTTTGAGTGAGAGTTCATTTTCATATGTAGAAAGGTTTGCATGTAGTGCCCGTCTGTAACTGAGCACGCAGATGGCTGCGCTGCTGTCCGTTATGCATTCCTGCACGTACAGAGAAATGCAATAGTAGCTGGGGCTCCGCATACAAACATGCACATATTTATAAGGCACAGCTCTCAGCATACACATTTTTACCTGTTTGAATGTGTATAGAGTTTAGTACAATCATTTAGTACAATTAAAAACAAAGACCTGATCTTGAAAAATCTTACATTAAAGCATTGGCCTCTCAGGTTTGTTTCGGATGTTGCGTGGCAGGTTTTGACTCAAAGCATTTCTAAAAAATATTTCACACAGAGACCTCTGAAAAGAGTTTTAGGCTGGTACGTGCTTACACAACTAGCAGAGATATTGGGAAAAGGACAGGTCTAGCTCTATGCAACATTAAGGTATATGTGTGCGATGAAAGGGGTAAAACCAGAATTAGGGCACAAGGCTTGGTAGCCTAGACTAATGCCTTAACAATACCAGGTTCCCAGGGGACCGGCTGGCTTTAGGCAGAATCTGTGGAAATCAGTGAAATATTAACAAAAACATTTTAAAGTTGTGTGCAAGTCTGGGCTCAAAGCTTTTCGCTGTTAGACGTGTTTTTTCCCCTTGAGAATGGCATGCTGTAACTGCAGTGGCATTGGTGGCTCTTCAGAGTTTGCCGGTTGGTTGACAAAATGGAAAAAATGTGATATAACCCTCGGACCTGCGGCATTCGATATGATTCCCATCGCAATTATAAGGGAACAGCAATCGTCAGTCAAAGATAACTTACACCAGCACTTATTGTAAGTAAATATGGCACTTCTGGCCATTGCTGGAGATGTCCATATTTCTAATTCATGAATATTTTAGTACTAAAAATTCAGATAGTTAGATAACTGTTACAGTTTTTACTTGAAAATAATTTTTTGTGGAATACAAGCTTTGTGGCAATTTCTGCCAACCTTTCCCTTGGGATTTAGAATGACTTATATAGTGGTCTTAAAATACTATGTGACCTCTGCAGTTGTTGTAAGCAGTAACATACAGCTCAACTAGCCCACAAAGATTCTCCTTCAAAAGAATGTGAGTACTGAAATGTAATTTAAGACATTTCTGTTCCTTTCTTTCAAATGTAACCTCTTTAAGCAATTATTATGACACATTTGCTGATAGCAACAATTGTCTAGTTAGTATGGAAAAAACATTTCATGAAGTCAGAAATTAATACTAAGCCCAGTTCCTGCACTGAACCACATGAAGACTCGCTCCAAATGACATCAGTAGAACTCTGGTTAAATGCAAAGCCCTTTTCCCACTAAATTCAACACACTACTGACTTTAGAAATGAACAAACTAAATGTATCTCAGCTGCGCGTAGGTCATAGTAGATTTGTTTTCTCCTATCACAACCAGAGCAACATTCTAGCAAATGTGACGTTCTCATTACACTTATTTATTAATTTACGCAGAGCAGTTTCACCGATCAGTGCATTGCAAATCTCGTGCATTGCTTTCCTTTTTTTAGTGATAAGATATCTTGCTGAAAGGCTCTAGGAAGACACATGCCATTTTGGCCATAGAGAAATATCATAGACAAACTGACATCTTAGATAAGCTGTAATACGGGCTAAAATGTGATACAAGCAAATTTTCAATTTACCATAAATTTAGGAGCCAAAGTCTTGCTGAAAGTCAGTGACTTTCAGTGTCAGTGGCTCAGAGGAATTTGTATGAATGTTTAAGGGCTTTGAAGCTCACAATTTAGTAGGAAAAATAATCTTTGTCCTACCTCTGGAAAGAAAAGAAATTCTAAGTTCATTTCTGGAAGGATTGTTGTTTGGTTGGTATTTTTGTTTTTAAAGAACAATCTCGTTTCCTTTGAGCCTTGTAAGGAATGAGATCATTTTCTGCCAAGTTTAAGAGTCCCTCAGATCACACTGCCTAACAAATAGCATTCCTCTTGCACGAAAAGGAAGAGGCTGTTGAGTCCTCAGCACCAGCTGTTCACAGATCCACTGCTAATGGGCTGTGCTACTTGCTAATGCAGACACAGCTGGCAGAGTATAGTAGTAAAAGAAACAGCAGTTACTTTCATAGCTGTTCTCCCTGCTTGGCTGCTGGGTGACACAGAGGGTTAATGAACAGACATCTTTGCTCTTCTCCTGCCAAATTTTCATTTTGTTGTTTGCATGTGGGATGGCGTCTCTCTATTGTTCTATTCCTCGGGCAGGGCAAGGGTTACAACGCGGTAGTTGAGTTTTCCTGGCTTCAATAATACAAGAAAAAAACATCCTGGAATTAAGTCATTCCAAGAGCTGTACTGGAAACAGCTTAATATATTTTGAGTATTTTTCATGTTCATTCCTTGCTCTAAGAGGTCCTACCATTCCTCTTAGAAATAGGTTGTGGGCTTCTCTTCACACAGACAGTGATAATCATTACAGTAAATTGATAAGCACTTAGTTCTTTTGGCCCTCGACCACTAAAGGGTTTCATTTTAGAAGGCACATTTCTGTCTTAGCACGTTGAGGACTGTTAACCAGAGCGCATCTATTTGGAAGCAGAATCTCAGTTTTTAGAGTACGGACCCACAGGAACTCATAAATTTTTAAACATACTCCAGTGTAACATTTAAGCATGTTGCAGTTTTGTTAGATTAGTGCTTTAAAGCTCTCATCTGAGCCTCGAGATACTGCCACGGTAATGAGCAGAAAATGTTAACTTTAACGTGGGATGTAACAGGTGAGAACTGCCATTGCCATAGGGGACTTGGTGCTGTCTGACCCTCTGCTCCAGGTCTATGCACACATGTGTTTATTTTCAAGGATGCTGAGCGCAACAGAGGATTTGCAATACCTGCTACTGAGGATTTAGTATAATTGCCTCTCTGGAAAATACTAGTAGATAGTGGGACAATTGGATCTTTATTAAAGTATTAAGCTCCCCTTAAAGTATTTCCAACACATGTACCTCGTATCTACAAAATGTTATATACTGTTATGTGCGGCAGACCATCTCTAGAAAGCATCTCATCATTCATTCAGGTGATACGACATCCTAAGAAAGGTTTCATCACAGTTTACATACCAGCCAAATGCAGAAACCGCTGGCAGCTTTCTAACAGTTTTACAAGGAGCCAAATTGGACACACAACCTTTAGACAAAAGCTGAATTCAGTCACTGTATTTGTTTTCTAGCCTACCTTTCTTTATAACTGTTTTGTGTTAATGTCATATCTTTGTAGCCTAAGTATTTCCTCTTCCAAATCTCTGCTATTCTATGTATCAGGCTTGGAATATGTGCCAGAGACCATCAACTAATGCACGTTTGTTGCCAATGGCTGTAAGAAAAGTGAAAGTGCAAAACAGGAGGAGTGATAAAGGGAAAAAAAGGCAGATGGTCTTGCATTTCACAATGCAGGAAGGTTTTTTATCTGCAGTAGTGTCCTTAAAGAGTGACGGAGCACCAGGGGGAAACTGTGGTGTGTTCCAGGGAAGAAGTAAATTATGCATTAAATTACCTGGTTGTAAAAGTGCATAGGACATGAGAATTTGGTTATTTCTCTTATGTGCAGGGTTGGGCTAAAAATAAAAGTGAGCTTAAAAGATATAAAAATAAAAGAGATAAACAAAAGAAATAAAAATATAAAAGAACTGATTACGTGTTTGGCAGCCATGGGCTCCCATAGACCGAAGAAAGGCTAAACAGGTAGTTTCTGGGGCACAAATCCCGGACAAAAGTAATGCACCACTCCCAGTTAGCAAGGATGGTGCTCTTAATGGTTGACTTCCCTGGACGTTATGTCTCCATCTAAATGTGACTTCTAGCAGGGATTAGTAGCAGCAAAACGGATTTGCAGGTGCCTCCTGGAGACAGCACAGGGTACTGTTTTGGGCTGCAGACTCCCCGAGGAAGCTATGAAAACATCCTTTCAACAGGTTTGCAGCAGGACTACAGCTAATTAACATGTGCAGGTGATCAAACACTGTCCTGTAGACCAGACAACTGCTTTGCTAGTACAACTACACGGCAAAGCCTAATTCAAGCCACTCCTGTACTTTCTGAGCTCGGCCTCCTGCCGCCCTGCAGAACAGCACCTCTCAGAAAGGCTGGGGGAAACCGCCCAGCCCTGGGAACTTGTAACGCTTGCATAGTACAAAACTCTTTTTAGATGCAAGATGGACGAGGCTTGGTGCGCAGCCTTGCTCTCAGAGGCAAGGCTCATCTGACTTTGTTGGAAGGGGTTTTTGTAAATCTCCGGAGATGCTGCCCTGCCTGCTGCCCGAGCAAGCTCTTGCTGGGTGGTGTGAGACACGCAAACGTCAAGCTTCCCCTCGTGGAAGAAGATACTGTGCAGGCTCGGGTGATTGAATTAACTGTGATTATATAGCAATCCCTCATTAGTCTCATTTTCTTACTGTTATTTAGCTCTTCCTTACCCAGGTAGAGCATGTTGTGGGTTCCTTCACACAAACATTGAAAAACTTTGTTAATGAGCTGCTAATGTCACACTGTGCAGTGTAAATCATGTGAAGTGCTATGGGGACTTGACACAATGATCCAAAACCATGAAAGGTTCCCGATTAATTTATTTGCACCTTCGCTCATACAGCAGTAATGCTGTTAAGGTGATATGGCAACTTCCCGAAGGAACAATTTCTGGAAGAAATCACAAATCTCAAGCGTAGAAAGTATATCTTTATCCAAGAGATTTAGCTGGAGTTGCCACTCACATGCTCTCTTTCCTTTGATAAGTATAATCTGTTCCCCCATTTATTTCAGCTAAAGCTGGTTTTGAAATCCAAATTCTTTGAAGGGAGGCTCAGCATGGCAGAATAGAAATAAACTTCCTTGGCAAGCACAGCCCCCTCCTACCACCTACAAATTATGGCTTGGGTATTTTTTTCCCCTCCTTCAATTAAAGAAAGACGTTAAATCATAATTTAACATAAAGAGCAGTGGAAATTATAGAACAAGGATAGGTGGAAAACAACACTTGAGTTTGAAGTGAAAATGGAAGCTCAGGCTCTGGAGACCACATAAAAGGTAGCAAGGCAAGCACAATAACTTGCATTTTTATGCAGGGAAGTGTAAAAACCTAATCAGGATTTATGTTGCCTAGCTAAAAGGAAGGTGATATGGCCCAAGAACAGCTTGTGTTCAGTGGAAGCTGAGCTCAGAGCTGTTTTGCGTATAGTGCTCATAGAGGACTCCCTTCCCCTTTGTCATTCTGCCATTTTTCTTAACATTTTCACTTTGCCTTCATGTATCTCCATCAGTTTGAAGCCTGCAGAAATTTATTAAGCCAGATTTCCCCCCAAGGTAACTCGATGACTAACACAGTTATCATTTGGATGAACCTGGCCAGCTATCTGTCTGCTTTTTAAAGGGACTGAACTATAGGGTGAGATGAAATCCAAGGCAAGAAGTCATGAACATAAAGAATTGCAGTT
This sequence comes from Dromaius novaehollandiae, assembly GCF_036370855.1. Classification (NCBI taxonomy): domain Eukaryota; kingdom Metazoa; phylum Chordata; class Aves; order Casuariiformes; family Dromaiidae; genus Dromaius; species Dromaius novaehollandiae. Next base: position 16,723,429 of record NC_088113.1, read on the forward strand.
TTGAGGACAGAAAGATAAGAATTCAAGCCATTTCTACCTATCCTGTTAACCATACAAAACCTAAAAACTTGAATAGGTAAATGCCTATTCAATCTCAACCTTGTAATTCTCCCTTCTTTGCTTTAAAATATTTCTGATGTAACAAATATTATTTGTCAGAGCAGCAACCTATGTCACCTCAGCAACTGTGCATCCAACGCTTAGGTAATGATTGCATGGAAAAATGTACTACAGGTGCCTTGCCTTTTCCAAATAACCAAACTGGTAGGAATTAGGTTTTCTGTTTCACACAGGATTTTGTGCAATTTTTTCCAAATCAAGCCAAACCAAAACAATACTGAAACATTTACAGCTCCAAATACAAATGAAATACTTCAAAGAGTAAATAAATTTCAGGTGAAAAGCTTTCATTTTGATAGAATCAATTTTTTTTTGTTCTCATTTCTAATTTTTATTTCTAATTTCTAATGGTCATTCAAAATTGGAAAAACCAAAATACCATGTTTTCAAAAAATTGAAATGGAAACTTCAAACTGGAGCACTCCAGCACACTTTTCTTCTAAAGGGAATCAAGAAAGAGAGCATGCCTGCAGAGATCCAGGTGGCAGAAAACATTTTTATATCAAGGACAAGCTCCATCAGAAAACATCTACCTAGTGCAACAAAAAAGGCTCTTCAGTTTGAGTCTGGCTCTTTGGACCACAACAGAAGTGTTCAAAGGCCCTCCTAGCCACAAACAATTTACCCCTATCCTGCAGATTCAGTCATCGCACTTAGTTTCTTCCTGCTTTGGGGATGCTAAATGAAGGAATAGAGGTTTATTCCTGCCACCAGTTCTCCCTCCCAAAGCTTGGGATAGACCTTGCTCCAAAACCCAGGAAACCTTTCTGCCTTCTTCCCCATTCATGTCCCTCTCACTAGATGAAAAGTATGCTTCGTGTAGAAGTAAAGTACCCTTTGTATAGATTGCTGGGTTTTGGTTGCTCTCACAAGTGCTGGGGTTGTATGATTCAGGAGTGACTAGTAGACAGGAACCCTTTAAAAGCTCAGCTCTTCCTCTGACATCCTCTTTAGCATCATTTTTAGAGGTAGATACTAATTCTAGGCAGCACTGAAACTTAACAGTCATAAAGTTACCTCTATACCAAAGGCCTGAGAGGTCATTTTGATTCTATTCGCTGTCTCTACCCTCTGGCATCGACCAAAGGGAGCCTCTTTTCATTTTTTAACTCAGTACCTGAGGTGCAAAGACAGATGCAATGGCAATAAAGGAGAGAACATGCAGAGCTGCATTACAAACCAATTCATCAGAAAACAGAGCACGCTTGCCTTACAAATTTGCCTGCAGCTCTTGTCTGCTGTGTTATTTTTAAACTGCCTGCAGGTTGCAGATTTTTCAGTGGCCCTTCTCCTAGCAGTGTACGCAGGAGATTTAGCAAGGCACAACTTCCATTACCATGAATTGAATTCGGCTAAATACCCAGACCATTAAAATGCAGCCTTCTTGATCTTCCCTGCTGCAGTCTGCGTATTCCCAAGAGAGCACTCCAACCCTCTTACAGCCCCTCCGTAGCAAGGTTACTATAACTCAGCGTTAAGGTCCTGATGCGTCCAGCTGCCAACAGCAGCACATGGCGCACGGCCCGCAATTGCTGTGGTCATCAGGCTACAGTCTCATTGACTCATCACGAGAACGCCAAGAAGAGAGACCCAACCGACTAAGCCGTATGTTCCGCTTCACACTGTTATAACCTAGGCAGCAGCATCTCAGGGCCAAAAACATCTGCGGTGCAAATGAAGGCTAGGCGCAGGCATATGGCACTCCTCCGTCACACATCCAGGACTCAAACTCCACCATACTCCCAGCAAACCTGCCTCACTTCTGTGAGCATTTGGATGGGACGGAGGCAGGACTGACCATCAGTAAACAGGAGAGCTTTTAGGGGCAGAAAAACTAGGCAATTCCTATGGAGAAGGAACTAACAGGCAGAATAGTCTTTTTATGTTGCTGCAATATTTTAAAGAAGAAAAGGAATAGGACACTGTTCAGAAATGCTGATCATCCACAACTGCTGCTGAAGTAAACAGAAGCTGCAGATACTCAGACTCTCAGGGGGATCAAGCCCTGCGGCTAGATGTAATGAATATTACAGTTTGCTTTCTCCTCTCTGTTGCATGGTTTATTCTGCAGCCCAGAGCAGAGCCTGCTAGTTCAGAACCTCTCTCCTAGCCTGACTGGGGATGTCTCAGACATCAAACCAGTCCCACTGCTGGCCAGCGTCAGGAGCCCTAGGAATTACCCCAGCTAGTGTGGTGAGAAGCACTTGTCTGGCATGATCAGTAAGGGAGCAGCCACATTCATTCACACTCATTTCCATCCCTCTCACACACACAGAGTAGATGACAACCGTATGATGTATGAGAAGCTTGTTTTGGACCTGAATCTCCAACATCACAGGAATCACAGGATGGCTGAGCTTGGAAGGGACCTCTGGAGATCATCTAGTCCAACCCATCTGCTCAAGCAGGGTCACCTACAGCACATTGCACAAGATAGTGTCCAGAGGAGACTTCACAACCTCTGTGGGCAGCCTGGTCCAGTGCTTTGTCACCCTCACAGTAAAGGAGTTTCTCATGTGCAGATGAAACTTCCCGTGTTTCAGTTTGTGCCCATTGCCTCTTGTCCTGTCACTGGGCACCACTGAAAACAGTCTGGGCCCATCCTCTTTACACCCTCCCTTAAGATATTTGTTTACATTGATAATATCTCCTCTCAGTCTTCTCTTCTCCAGGCCAAACAGGCCCAGCTCTCTCAGCCTTTCCGCATAGGGGAGATGCTCCAGTCCCCTAGTTATCTTTGTAGCCTTACGCTCTCTCCAGTAGATCCATGTGTCTCTTGTACTGCGGAGCCCAGAACGGGACACAGTACTCCAGATGTGGCCTCCCCAGGGCTGAGTAGAGGGGGAGGATCACCTCCCTTGACCTGCTGGCAACACTCTTCCTAATGCTCCCCAGGATACCCCTGGCCTTCATGCAAGCCTTTAACCCGAACAGGGTACAGCAAGGACTTGCAACTAATTTCAGGAGACAAAAAAACAACCAATCAAACAAAAAACCCCAGCAAGCTCCAGTCGGAGCAAACCTCTTGGGCCCCACAGGGCTGATGACCGTCTCCTCACAGGATAGTGTGCGACTGACTGGCCTATTTGAGCACGGGCGGCAGAGCAGAGTCTGACTTGCCTGTGATAGGTGGGGTTAAGCTTAAGGTAGGTTAAGCTTGTGCTGTGGGTTAAGCTTGGATTAAGCTTGTGCCCCCTTGGTCCTGTGTACAGTCTCTCTCATCCTGCCACATTATGCTGCTAGTTAAGCTGTTGCTCATTTCTCCCTGCTGATTCGGAGGAACCAATCTGGCTCTTGGCTGTTTGTATTTCATAGACATCGTCTACGTAATTGCATGGCCTGGCCCCAGGCTATCAGGCTCCAGGAGAAGTAACCGCATTATTCCACCATACAGTTAGCATAATTAAAATATTGACTGCAGATTAAAAAATGTGCTGAATATTTCAGAGAGAGGTTGGAGGGTTGGCAGGCCTCAGCAGCTTGCTGGCTGCCGAAACTGGCTGATGCTTAGGTGTGCCTGTTACTCCGGTAGTCAGGGCTGTACGTGGGAACTGCTTTTTGTGCTTCAGCTTCTTATCTCCCAAGCAGCCAACCCACAACAAAGGGAAAATGAACTGACTGGGAATGAGGAGCTCCAAAAGCCTCCTTGTGATTCATATTGCCAGTGAGACCATTTCCTTGTTATTTATGACTTCAGGACATCTGTCTTACAGTGTCTCTGTCTATTTTTATTTGTGTCCATCTCTCCAAATGCACAGTGTAGGCACTGCATATGGTGAGAATGTACCAGGTGATAAAACCATTTGCTTAAGAACTCTCTGTACTATGTGAGAAACATTAATAGAGCTAAAAAAGCCCATGAAAACCTCCGTTGGAACATTTGTTTTAGCTCCTCTTCCCTCTCTGACGTTTGAGCTCTAGCTGTACTTCAGAGGACCGCAGCTTAAGTCTAAAGGGATAAATCTTTGCATCTGCACAACCAACAGGACAGAGGGGGATGGAAGAAATGCAGTTTACAGGGCTGATCAAAACTACAGAAACAACTGATCACTGCAGAGTGCCTAGGGAATTCTTAGCGCCTTTGCAGCATCTCCTCATTCTTGTTCCTAGGGGAATATCTGGGACAAAAAACATTGCTAGAGATGCACAGGTCTGGGTTTGAATGCTCTCCTGGTTCTGCCCAGATCCCCTGTATCTGGCAAAAGTGGTGAAGTGATCTCATGCTACCAGTGCTCAATAAAACATGCGGGTGATGCCAAAGCCACTTTGCAGACACCTACATCCTGAATGAAATGCAGCAGGATCAGCAACTTGCCAAGATACTGTTTTAAATCAGCTGCTTATTTAATCCTCCCGTACATGCTTGAGAAATTCCTGGGATGGTAGGAAGCGTTCAAGCACTCTCGCAAGCAAAGACAGGGACGGCTGAGCTGAGGCTGTCCTACTCCACAGTCATTTCCAGGGATAAGGTTCAGATTTAGTCTGATCTATGACTTTTTTAAGATCAACTAATTCTGTGAACATTTCCCTTCCTACTCAATGGTTGTCACAAGCAATGGCCAAATGCTATTTTCTGAGGCTTCCATTACAGCTTGAAAGTCACCATAATAGCAGATTAATAGCAGATCCACTTTGTGCCATTTTCCATTCTCATTGCCATCTCTGTAATCAAGAGCAGCTCTACTGCATCCAAGCTTATTTCTGTGATACTTCTCGTTTCCGAATATGCAGTTAGGAAAGGAGCAACCAATGATATCTTGGCAATCTAGCCGGGGTCCATAGGCTACTGCCCTCCTTACATACTAGGGTCCTGGCTAGTTTCTGTTTTCTACTTCTTAATACTAACCTCCAAACTGTAATTCATAAATATAATCTTTGGTAGACACTGTTCTTTCGAAGGCAAAAATATATTTTAGGTATATTTTAAATATGTTTTAAATTTAAAGACCAAGATAAACCCCAGAAGAATGGAATGAAAGAAAAGATGCTCCAAATTCACTAGAATTTAGAAATAGAAATTAGAAATTCTAAATGTAGAATTTTGAAATAGAAAGAAAAATTCACTGGACATGCACAATGAGAGGGGAAAAATTGTTACAACCTTTTCTCTGTTCTGACAGCTAATATGGCCAATTTTTTAGTTTGTCTCCACTTAATGATTCATCTCTATTACCAGTATTTTCAAAATTAAATGGAAGAGGAGAAACTTATTCATTCCCTTGCTGGGTTTAAAAATCTTCCAAAATTTGTTTCCTGTTTACTTGTATATCCCCACCTCCATGCTGTGATTTAAGCATTTTCACCCTGTTAACTTAAAAACAAAGCCTAGAAGACGCATAGTTTTTATCTTGTAGTCATAAAGCAATTTATGATAAATGCTGCTGTTCCAGAGAGAAATGACTTGGAAATGCACATATGTTCATAGCTCCACATTGCTCATTTAAATTATAACTGTTGGAAAAAAAAATTGTCATTCAGCTTTTATTCATATAACATGTCTGACAACTGACAGCAGTTTCTCTTTTAACAATTACTGTATTGGTGCTCACATACCAATCTCAGTGAGGCCATCAATATCCCCATTTACAGACCTGTGCTGCTTTCTTTCATGGTACTGGCTAGCACACAACTGTCACTAGTCAGTATGTATTGTTTCATACAAGACTTGTTTATAAGCAAAACTAATAACCTATTTTGAAGACAAACTATTAAAAATGCCTAAATTGCTTTTCCAGCTGAAGCATTATCTATGAGTTCCTGTGGCTTGGCTGGACAAATGGCAAAGAATTTTCCACTTCACTTCCTCAAGGAATACATTTGCACAATAGTTGTCGGAGATTTTACTTACGTAGCATATATCAGACAAGCTATTCTTTTATATAAAAGATTTGCATTAGTTCACACAAGTCCATTAGCACAAGTGAGGAGAGTTCATTGAAAAGGCAGCAATATCCTGTGGCCTGAGAACAGAATTAGAGGCTGGGAAATCAGAAGAGCCCTTAGCTTTCTCACACTTTCACTCAGCTTTTCATAAAGGCTTTTGGTCTGAATTTTTCTAAAGGAACATTAATTTTACATGTTTACCTGGAGACTTTATTGGCCTTATTTACAGATGCGTTAGGTTTCTACTGCTCCTGCTAAAGCTTTTGGGAGCTCCTGGCTCTCTGTATTGCAGAAGGCTGCAAAGCAAAGCTACACACAGCCCTTGGGGGATAGTAACACCATCACCTCCGTGAGAAACAGGCACAGACAAAGTCGGGGGAGCGGTGGAGTACCACAAGGGGTGCACAAATGCAGCACATCCGCTTCTCCAAGCGCCTGGAAAATAACCCTGACAGATCCTGAGGGAGGGCGGCAGAGATACTCTAGTATTTGGCATCCAGACAGGTACTGTGCAAGACTGGAGTCCGGAGAGCAGCTGGGAGGAAGCACCAGGCTGGCACGACAATGTTAAACGTCTCTGTCTGGCTTCTCTCAGCCTGGCCACATGGTTTAGCAATGCAGTGACTTTCTTTCAAAGCCTTGCACTGCTTGACCGAATGCTCCTTAGCCAGGTAGCCGCCGTAAGCCTTCCCTTATTAAGTCTATGCTGAAGGGCACTATCTAACCACGAGCTCTCCTCTGTCTTCCCTGCTCAGATGAGATGGAGCAGTCCCCCGCAATGCGTTCTGACTACTTGGTCTCAGGGATTCGAACTCCACCAGTGAGGAGGAACAGCAAACTGGCAACACTGGGCAGGATCTTCAAACCGTGGAAGTGGCGGAAAAAGAAAAATGAGAAGCTAAAGCAGACATCTGCAGGTAGGATGGGAATGCAGATGGCAGCAGAAGGCAAAGCTTTGCTTGGGCAGAATTTGTTTACATTGGAAACATTAAGGATTACCCGATCTAAACTTCATTCAGAGATTTCAGCACATTATAGATTAATAATGTTTAAGCCTAGAAAGGGCCTTTATAGTCTGATTTCCTATATAACACAATATAATACATTTCAAAGAAGAGGTCAAATACAGGAGCAAAGCATGAGCTTCAACACAGACTGCTTTTCATGGACCTTCTCTTCTCCAAAATAGGTTACATTTATGGCCCCACATATCATCACCCCTTTTGTTTGGGGTGAAGATTATGTAGGTCACAGTAACATTACGAAAAGTGACAGGAGGGAGCTACAACATGTAA